>NC_064921.1:756687352-756987352 GCF_023897955.1 Schistocerca gregaria
AGAACATTACGTAGGACATCAGCATACATTGCACCATTTACTTTGCCATCGATAAAATGGGGCCAGTTATCCTTCCTCCCATAATACTGCACCATACATTAACCCGCTAAGGTCGCTGATGATCCACTTGTCGCAGCCATCGTGGATTTTCCGTTGCCCAATAATGCATATTATGCCGGTTTACGTTACCGGCGCTAAATAGACAGCGTACAAAAAAATCTGTCATCGTCCCGTAATTTCTCTTGTGCCCAGTGGCAGAACTGTACACGACGTTCAAAGTCGTCGCCATGCAATTCCTGTTGCTTAGAAATATGGTACGGATGCAATCGATGTTGATGTAGCATTCTCAACACCGACGCGTTTGAGATTTCGATTCTCATGCAGTTTGTCTGCTACTAATGGGCGAATTAGCTGCGACAGCAGCTAAAATAAGTACTTAGGCATCATTTGTTGTAGGTCGTGGTTGACGTTTACACGTGGCAGAACACTTCCTGTTTCCTTAAATAACGTAACTATCCGGCGAACGGTCCGGACACCTGGATGATGATGTCCAGGATACCGAGCAGCATACATAGCACACGCCCGTTGGGCATTTTGATCACAATAGCCATACATCAACACATCGACCTTTCCTGCAATTGGTAAACGGTCCATTTTAACACGGGTAATGTATCACGAAGCAAATACCGTCCGCACTGGTGGAATGTTGCATGATACCACGTACCTGTACGTTTGCAACTATTACAGCGCCATCTATCACAAAGCGTAAAAAAATGGTCGAACTAAAAATTCATATTTCTTTACGTACTACACGAATATGTAAAAGAAATGGGGGTTCCTATTTAAAAAAAAATCTCAGTTGGTATCCGTTTGACCTATGGCAGCGCCATCTAGCGGGCCAACCATAGCGCTATCTGGTTTCCCCCTTCAAGCTAGACAAGTTTCGTTCTTCGTAGTTTTTTCGTTTGACGCTTATTTCGTGAGATATTTGGCCCGGTCACTATCAATGGACCACCCAGTATAAGGGGAGATCAAAAAGTTTCCATTCTAATGCCGCACAGTCAGAGCTGGTAGGCCAAGCAGGCAAAATTGCTGTGAGCATTGAGGCAGTCACCCCACCCACGTACCAGGCTGAAGATACCCGTTCGGTAAAAGACCGTGACCTGCTCCGTGAAGTCAGTAACTGCCTGTTGCACATCCACGTCCGACAGGAATTGTCGACCCTTTAAAACATTATGCGTGATAATCGCATGGTTGGAGATTTGGACTACAGGGCGGGTGCTAGCGTCCCCCAGTTGAGATGGTGTAACTTCTGTTACGTTCTTTGCGATAAGGGGATGTGCGTTATCATGAAGCAGCAGCCTTTGTCACAGATTTCCCGCACGTTTCGCCCCGGTTATACGGTGTAATATCTCCAGCGTTGCGCAATAACTTTCCCCACTGCTTATTGACTGGAAGAAAACGAACGTCTCCATCAGTTTTGGTCCCGGTAATCAAAGAACACATTGAGAATCATTTTTCCAGTATATTGCTAGCTTTTGACCTTCTGGAGTAAGGGGACGATGGATGATACATCATCATCTACACTTACGTGTCCAGTGGTGACACCGGCTTTCGTCACGTGCTACAGTGCACTCAAGGGTCGTGTTTCCTTCAAGACGGAAACGCACCAGGTGCACCATTCCACAATGGTGTTTTTAGCGGGTATGCTGTCCTTACAAATTCTCCATTCTCCGATGGATATCCACCGGTGTTTGTCCGTTGGCAGCCAAGAAAAGATCAGCACATTGTCCTCTTTCGTCACATTTGGTAATAATGTCGCCACAGTTCACGTTCCCGCATTTATTCGTATCACATTCACTACGGAAAGACGCAAATACCACACTCATTCCTTGCATACATGTGTCGCAAGGAGTCGCGCTTCGTTGTATATACGCTGCAGCAGAAGGAAACTTTCTGATCGCTCCTTATACAGCTTGTAACAAAATACGTGGCACTCAGCGATAAAAGAATTTTTGTTGACCTAGGCAATACTCCAGCCCAAGACCGAACCACTGTCAGTATATAAAAATACAGTTGAACGGTTCAGCTATCGGCGGCAGCTCTGGGTACTGCATTTTGTATCCTGCTTGCCTCCGAATCATCTAGCAATTTCATAATGTATTATTCGTATTACACTGTTGGAACACGTGAGGCAATACTGACCTTACGACTTATCAGTCAGGTTTTGACAGATGTGAAAATTACAGAACTATCAGTTTAATAAGTCACAGCCGCAAAATACTAACACGAATTCTTTACAGACGAATGGAAAAAGTGGTAGAAGCCGACCTCGGGGAAGATCAGATTGGATTCTGTAGAAATGTTGGAACACGTGAGGCAATACTAACGCTACGACTTATCTTAGAAGAAAGATTAAGAAAAGGCAAACCTACGTTTCTAGCATTTGTAGACTTAGAGAAAGCTTTTGACAATGTTGACTGGAATACTCTTTTTCAAATTCTAAAGGTGGCAGGGGTAAAATACAGGGAGCGAAAGGCTATTTATAATTTGTACAGAAACCAGATGGCAGTCATAAGAGTCGAGGGGCATGAAAGGGGAGCAGTGGTTGGGAAGGGAGTCAGACAGGGTTGTAGCCTCTCCCCGATGTTATTCAATCTGTATATTGAGCAAGCAGTAAAGGAAACAAAAAAAATTTGGAGTATGTATTAAAATTCATGGAGAAGAAGTAAAAACTTTGAGGTTCGCCGATGACATTGTAATTCTGTCAGAGACGACAAAGGACTTGGAAGAGCAGTTGAATGGAATGGACAGTGTCTTGAAAGGAGGATATAAGATGAACATCAACAAAAGCAAAACGAGGATAATGGAATGTAGTCAAATTAAATCGGGTGATGCTGAGGGAATTAGATACGAAATGAGACACAAAGTAGTAAAGGAGTTTTGCTATTTGGGGAGCAAAATAACTGATGATGGTCGAAGTAGAGAGGATATAAAATGTAGACTGGCAATGGCCAGGAAAGCGTTTCTGAAGAGGAGAAATTTGTTAACATCGAATATAGATTTATGTATCAGGAAGTCGTTTCTGAAAGTATTTGTTTGTAGTGTAGCCATGTATGGAAGTGAAACATGGACGATAACTAGTTTGGAAAAGAAGAGAATAGAAGCTTTCGAAATGTGGTGCTAGAGAAGAATGCTGAAGATAAGGTGGATAGATCACGTAACTAATGAAGAGGTATTGAATAGGATTGGAGAGAAGTTTGTGGCACAACTTGACTAGAAGAAGGGGTCGGTTAGTAGGACATGTTTTGATGCATCAAGGGATCACAAATTTAGCATTGGAGGGCAGCTTGGAGGGTAAAAATCGTAGAGGGAGACCAAGAGATGAATACAGTAAGCAGATTCAGAAGGATGTAGGTTGCAGTAGGTACTGGGAGATGAAGCAGCTTGCACAGGATAGAGTAGCATGGAGAGCTGCATCAAACCAGTCTCGGGACTGAAAACAACAACGCTGTTTGCGGACAGTAAATAAAATTTTGTTGCTTGACGCCTTTCCTTGTAGGAATTTTAACGCCCAGAAGTAGCAGTAATTGCAATTGAGAGAGGGGTCTCACTCTAATTATTCGACCTGAAAGTCTGGTATATAGTCGAGACGTTTTATCAAGCAACAGCACTATTGTCTGCCAACTTACGTCTGTTAAAGGGCACCAGGTCGGCATTGTGTCGTTTCAGGGCAGTTGAGCGGCAGAGCGTAGTTGGCAGTCATTATCTTTCATTCGGATGCCGGTGCTCTTGCAGTTGGCAGGTGTGAAACACTTCAACGCCGCGCTCTGGCGAGTCGGAAGTGTTGGTTGGCACCGGATGTCCGGAACCTCTCAGCGGTGATTAGCGTTGGCATTCTGTGTGTGTACAGTGAAGAAGCACATTCTCACTGCCTTTCAATAGAAAAAAAAAAAAGTTTCCCCAACCATCCCCCCCCCCCCCCCCCCCCCCCCCCACACACACACACACACACACATTTTCCTCCATTAACCACACGTAATTGCGCAGCCAGTGGTTGCGGGGTAAGCTACAGAACGATACATGTTTAGGTGCAGGAGGAATCAGTTGTATGGTAAAAGTCTTTATTGGTTTTTCATCACAGCTTTTGCATTGTATAAATGCACGAGTCTTCATTTCACTTACTAAGAATGGTCAGTGCCGAAACAATAGCCATTTCTCTAATAGATAGCTCTTCGTAAAGACTTTCTCGAATTATAACTCGAGCATGAGGTGGTGTTATCAGAGCGTCTCGGCGCGACTTTCAAATTAAATTTGACGAATTCTTCTTCTTCTTCTTCTTCTTCTTCAACTCAAATATTTTGCATTACAGGCCGTTCACCTTCTGTCCACTCTCCTGCTGCGCCGAAATGTGTTTTTTTTTATTCAGTTCAGAGGTACTCTTCAGTTGTTCATTCCTTCCAAATTCACGGTCCACCTCCTAAGATTCTGATTTCTGTTGCCGTGGGGCTTTACGTTTATAGCTGTTCTCGTGTTGTTTGATTTCTGATGCTGCCTTTTTCATAAACGCTTACATTATCTTATGAAATCATATTCCTTGTGTCTGTTTCTTACTTTCTAGACTCTGTGAGGATACAGGGTTCAGTTTCATCTATGAGAATGAGCGTGCAAATCTGTGAACGTTCTGAGCTTCCTTTCGTAAGCTATTATAACTGTTTCACATATGGAACTTATTTCTTATTTGCCGTCTTGGCGCTAACTGTAAGTTATTTCACATCCTAAATATCTGAAGCTTTTCCATTTGTATTCTTCCCATCAAATGCGAGTATCTGAAATTTTTCATTGTCAACGACTGAAACATTCCTCCAACATATCTGTTGTATTCACAGTGCACTTAAGGTAGATTCGTCCTAGAAAATTGATATTTCTATTCTGATAAAATGTCTTCCAGAAAGATATTAAAAAGGGTGATAAAACGCAGCATCCCTGGCTCGTTTCTGTGTTAGCCAATACATTTTATGAGAATTTTTTCTCAAATCTACAACTCTGCATTTCATTTACACTTTTAACTGTTTAACTGCTTAGTAAGTCTGCCCGCCGTGGTGGCCGAGCGGTTCTAGGCGCTTCAGTGTGCAACCGCACGACCGCTACTGTCGCAGGTTCGAATCCTGCCTCGGGCATGGATGTATGTGATGTCCTTAGGTTAGTTAGGTTTAAGTAGTTCTACGTTCTAGGGGACTGGTGACCTCAGATGGCAAGTCCCATAGTGCTCAGAGCCATTTTTTAGGAAGTCTTTTTCCCACGACACTAAACAGTTTCTTTCTGTTCACCCTATCAAAAGGTTTTTGATGCCTGCAAATAAGACGTATATTTGTGTTGCTTGTTTCCTAGTACTCTGCTGTCTCGGAAATATTGCGCCTGTACTTGAAAGATATTTCCTGCAATTAATTTGTTCTTCACTTATCAACGTTTCCATTATGCCTTTTAATCGATTGTAAATAATTCTTGCATGTATTTTATAGACTGTAACAGTTTCCAGATATGAACGTTCTTTATACATTGATTCATATCTCCTAGTAAAACTTAATTTTTTTTTTTTTCGTGTGTGAGGTATTAGACAAAATACCACTAGTCAATACAGTGGCGAGTTCTTAGCTTGGCTCCTGTAAGGCCTGAGACGACGCTGCAGAATAATGAAATATTAGATCATTCTATCGCAACTTGAACAAATATTAATAGTTAGCTTTGTTATAATCCATGTCCTCAGCAATGTCGTGTTTAATGTTCAGTGACAGTAATAAAGTATCATGTGATATGGACGTCATACTTGTCTCTCGTCGCAGGGTACAACTGACTGTAGACTTTTATGCAGAGTTCTGTCTAATACAACTGCCGCACTGCTTGTTCGGTAGACACGATGCTGTCGTCTTCGGCGATGATTGGCGACTGGGCTGAGCAGCTCTGCGTTCAGACGTAAGCAAGCGAGCTGGAGCGCTAGCGCATGGAGATTCTTCTGGCCGGTGTACACCGTCTCTCATTCGTCGTTGCTTCTGGCAGCGACTACGTTTACTTGTGGTTCCGTTGCGAGGTACCAACCTTGCCTTGACACCTGACTCTTTGGACAACTCCACACCTTCCACACATACTGACTAAATGTCAAACTTACTGCCGATTGTGAAGTTACGTATGTTCTTGAACCGTCTGAAAACTCTGCTAAATAACTCAGATTTTCAACACATTGTAACACGGAAAAACAGAAACGAGTACCAAACTTCTCGTAGCATTACTGCCCAGAGTATGGGGTGCAAGATTTTCCGTGCGTCAAAACGCCACCGTCCAGTTCCAACTGTGGTCACCAGGTGCCGTGATCAGTCATCGTGATTCATAATCTTACACACCTGACCAGTCGCAGTGCAATTATTCGTGTGCCAACACGAGCCTGGACAAAAGGAGCAGGACATTAGTAGTGAAGCTCTACGATCTAAACAGTTGTAATGCTGCAGCTGCACTTCTATAATAACGCTGGCTCAAAGGATTACGGAAGTGTCCTCTTTCTCCATCTGTTGTGCGGAACATGATGAAGTTCTAAACAACTGGGGAGCTTGGCGTCGCTCCGGGAAGAGGCCGACGACAGCTTGCACCACAGGTGGTTGAAGAAGTCGATGTTGCTACAGCAGACAGAGCTGCGCGCAATTCACGATCGTCAGGCAGAGCGCGTGCTGTGTCACGACAGTTGAACATCCTGTGGTCCACTGTGTGGAAGGTGCATCGAACCATTTTCAAATGGTAACCGTTCCACATAATTATAGGACTGCAGCTTGCATCACAGAACGGACAACGACGTGTTGACTTCGCTCTCCACTTTCGAGAAAGGACTGAAGTTGACGAGGGCTGGCCCTTGACCATCCATGGGCAGACGAAGTTCATTTTTCTGTGACGGGTGCGGTGAACCCTCAGAATTGCCGAGTGTGGGGATCTCCACTTCCAGTCACTGTGCATGAAGTTCCTCTGTATAGTGAACGTGTTACCGTATGGTGTGGCTTCACGGCTACGTTCATCATTGGTGCTAGAGTGCCAACCTGTTCAGAAAAGAATGGACCAAAGACGTGCAGTGACTGTCCAGAGCTACAGCGATTTGCTTCGCCAGCCCTACAGGAGCGAGACGCATTGAACTCATGGGAGTGAAATTGACCTGTTTCTCCGAAGCACATATGGAAACGATCGAATTTCAGTCTATCGTTTCCAAATACTTGGACGACGGCACGATCAGCTGACCTCGCTACCTGTGATTGCTGCTTGTGGGGCTACCCGAAGGACAGGATTTGCCATAGAAACATTCACACATGTGCTGATCTGACGAGCAGCATATCAAGAGAGGTAGCCAGCATACCTAAGGACAGGCTTCGTGCAATCATGCCTTTCCAGACTCTCCTGGGCACTGATGGGCGCCGTATTAAGCCCTTAGGTAATAGTAATGGTACCGGTATGTATTGGTATGATATACCATAGCAGTACCTTAAGTGTTTCAGTTGAATTTATTCTGCATTAATTCTCCTCCCCATGTCCTTGACATTAATGCTACTAAGTTTGGTACTCACATGTTAATCAATTATCCTGTTGTAACTTCTCGAATAGGGAAAGTTTAATTATAACTCTCCAGGCTTCGTAGTCATCCGGTGTTTGAAATTATGTAATGAAATGGAACCGCTACAGCCGCCCTAATGATATTTGATGGCTACCAGTTCCTGTGTTTCAGTGCACCATCTTTAGACCTTAACTGACGCTGAATCATATTCGCGATTAATTAGTGGCCAGCATCCATGAACTGGTTTTCGCAGACTACCTGTAACAGCGACGTGTCTCCAACCATCAGTTACCAATTCCTTGTTGTATACGATTGGAGTTACCCTCTTCAGCGTCAGTTAAGGTCTAAAGATGGTGCACTGAAGCAATGTAACTGGCAGCCACCTAATAAAAAACATCATGAGGACGGCTGTAGGTGTTCCATTTTATTACATAAATGAATGGCCGCAGTCCCTCATATCTCGAATAACTAGGACGGACTTAAAAAAGTATTTCAAACTGGTGCAAAGATAGACGACTTGCTGTAAATGTACAGAAATGTAAACATGGGCACTTCACAAATAACAGAAACTAATATCATAGGAGTATTGTGTGTCACAGCTGGAATTAGTCAACTCGTATGAATACTTAGGTGTAACAGTGCGTTCGGAGATCAGATTTAAATTATCCCATACACTCAGTCGTGGCGGAGGGTTCGGTGGCAGGATAGCGGGAAAATGCAATCAACAAAAAAGTGTGCATACCAAATGCTTGTCGTCCCATCTTACTGGTCCTCAAGTGTGTGGAAGACATACAAAATATAACTGACGGAGGTATCGAACGTATATAGGGGGCGGCAGGAATTCGTCACACGTTTCCCCGAATCGAGGAAGAACGTCACTGAAATGGTGAAAAACATGAATCGCTAGACATATCAAGATAAAAACCGTATAAGCCTAATGATCTAAATTTGCGAACAAGCAGTGGAAGTAAAGATACTTAAAACCTAGTTTCAAAGTTTCATGTACCAGTATTAAGTGAAGTCTAGAACTCTTACTTCAATGCCCTGTGTATCTCTACCGTAGGATCTGCGAAGAGACGGTGCGGAGCCGTTCAAGCGATAAGTCTTCCCAGTGCACTAGGAACGGGTACGAAACCTTAACATATGGTGAAAGGCTTCGTAGTTTCTGCCATGCGTTTCAGTGTTTTTGAAGAATATACACAGGAGAGCAGGAACGAAATCACGTTATGAACCATAGCCAAGTAACTTATCTCGATGAAACTTGGACAATACATACAAAGGACTGCTACAGTATACGACAGAACTTTTGTAGTATTTTAGAACATGTTTTCTGCTCGCTTATGTCATTTCTGGAACCCAGAATCTACTCTGTAGGAATCAACATGGATTCCGGAAACAGCACTCGCTTTATTTGTTCATGAGACCCAGAAAATATTAGATACAGGCTCCCAGGTAGATGCCATTTTCCTTGACTTCCGGAAGGCGTTCGGTACAGTTCCGCACTGTCGCCTGATAAACAAAGTAAGAGTCTACGGAATATCAGACCAGCTGTGTGGCTGGATTAAAGACTTTTTAGCAAACAGAACACAGCATGTAGTTATCAATTGAGTGACACCTACAGACGTTAAAGTAACCTCTGGCGTGCCACAGGGGAGTGTCATGGGACCATTGCTTTTCACAATACATATAAATGACCTAGTAGATAGTGTCGGAAGTTCCATGCGGCTTTTCGCGGATGATGCTGTAGTATACAGAGAGGCTGCAGCATTAGAAAATTGCAGCGAAATGCAGGAAGATCTGCAGCGGATAGGCACTTTGTGCAGGGAGTGGCAACTGACCCTTAACATAGATAAATATAATGTATTGCGAATACATAGAAAGAAGGATCCTTCATTGTATAATAGCGGAACAAACACAGGTAGCAGTTACTTCTGTAAAATATCTGGGAGTATGCGTATGGAACGATTTGAAGTGGAATGATCATATAAAATTAATTGTTGGTAAGGCGGGTGACAGGTTGAGATTCTTTGGGAGAGTCCTTAGAAAATGTAGTCCATCAACAATGGAGGTGGCTTACAAAACACTCGTTCGACCTATACTTGAGTATTGCTCATCAGTGTGGGATCCGTACCAGGTCGGGTTGACAGAGGAGATAGAGAAGATCCAAAGAAGAGCGGTGCGTTTCGTCACAGGGTTATTTGGTAACCGTGATAGCGTTAGGGAGATGTTTAGCAAACTCAAGTGGCAGACTCTGCAAGAGAGGCGCTCTGCATCGCGGTGTAGCTTGCTCGCCAGGTTTCGAGAGGGTGCGTTTCAGGATGAGGTATCGAATATATTGCTTTCCGCTACTTAAACTTTCCGAGGAGATCACGAATGTAAAATTAGAGAGACTTGAGCGCGCACGGAGGCTTTCCGGCAGTCGTTCTTCCCGCGAACCATACGCGAGTGGAACAGGAAAGGGAAGTAATGACAGTGGCACATAAAGTGCTCTCCGCCACACACCGTAGGGTGGCTTGCGGAGTATAAATGTAGACGTAGAAAATAAATGGAAAAAAGTACCCAATGTGACAAACAGAAATGAGTTTCGTTCAAATACAATAAATACACTGGCGTCAGTGCAATCTGTGATAATCCCTTGGACATTACAAAAAGCGGAATATGGTTCTTAATAGGGCGTGTGATCACCACGGACGGCAATGTGAGCTGACCACAAGGTTAGTAAGGAGTTGAGGCAGGCCAGTCCATTCGCAGAGAACTCGTTCACTCTCGTCCAAAGTTGGGTACGGTCGCGCACGGTCATCCATAAATGTGAAGTTGGGCATACTGAACCCATTAAAAGACGCTATTGCGGAAGGAGTTAAGTATGACTACAATGTTGAACCTGTGAGTGTTCATTCTACATTGTACAATGTTCAAAGAGTTCGAGGTCAGTGCTTCCTTCCAACATTCTGGCTCCCCTCGTCGGAATACCTGGACCACCGCAACGATCATTTTCTACAATACTGGACGCACCCTAATACAGCAAGAAGTGGGAACACTAGTGCACCCAGGAACGTTTATCAAACTTGATCGTTAAGTTGGTCCAGTTGCTATGGTGTGTATGTGGGGGGGGGGGGGGGGAGAGGGAGAGGGAGAGGATATTATAAATCTTTGAACACGGTACATTCACTGAACAATGTTGTTGTCATGCAAAAATTTCACCCATTGTCATTTTTATGGATGATACCGCGCGACCGCATCTTACTGCGCTGATGCAGTAGCTGCTGGATCGAGAATGTGCTTGCATGCGCGTCACCCGACTGGAATCCCATCGAGCACATAAGGGATGCATTGCGGAGACGTGTTGCACAAAATCCACATGCACCGACAACCATTTAACAGTTGTCAACCGCGCTAGTGGGGGAATGGAACACTCTGGCACAAGAATTCCTTACCTACCTTCAGGCAAGCATGGGAGAACGTTGCTGTGCACTCATTGCAGTTCTTAGTGATGACAAACCCTATGTCACTCCGTTTGTAATGTTCATCATTTAAATAAAACTGTCATTTCTGTTCGTCTCATTGCGCATTTCTATGTTACATTTTGTACTAAACTGCAGCAGTTCTTTATGTGGATGGTCCAAGTTTAATCGAGATATCTTACTTCATAGTGACAAATAATACGACGGTTACTTTCGTCTTAAAGTTACTCTTCTCGCCTCCTCCTCGTTCCTCACTTTGTCTTCCCAGATCACACTCTAATTTCCTCTATATCCTAATTTCCAGTGCCCCCAGACTTACTTCCTTATCTTTTCGCAATGTCGAGGCTTCGGAACCATTGTCCATGTACAGCATTTGCCAAGCTGTTCCTCAGGTTTTTGTTGAGTAACCCCCACAGCAATTTCCTTTTTTTGTTGAAAGCTTCCTTGGCTATCGCTATTTTCGGTCTGAATCGTGTGCCACTTTTAAGGTCTTTCTTTACATAATTTCTCTAGTACTTTGATTCCGCAAATTGCTCTTGCTGTTGCCTTCGTGATTGACTATTCTCTCCCTATATGAAGGTTTCATTTTAATTCCAAATTTTTCACATTTGATGTTTATGTGTTCTAACAATTAGCACGTAAAAAATATTTTTTTCTTGCCTAGAGCCTAAACAATTTGTGATTGTTTCGTTTATTTTTGGTAACCAATGCAGTTACGCGCATGCGTCTTGAAAGTGATCCTCCTCCGCGATAAGAATGCTGCTAGTAATTGAATTAAATACTCGTTTTGCCAGTGGCATCGGCTGTGTGCGTCATCGTGTTTGTAATATGGGGATATCAAGTGATAACCCCGCTGCGATAGAGCCTGGTTTCCACAAGAGCTGGAAAGTTTTAAATCATCGTTCAAGGCTGACGACTATCTTCCAAAGCTTTTATGTTTCTTTGAAACTAAGATTTTATAATTGCTTTTGACTAGAGCCACCTCCCCCCTCTGTTCATTTAATGACACCACAGCCTTCTGCCTACGATCAAGGACGGACGAACTAAATGCATATTCTGTATCGTGACCTCTCGTGCAGTGCGTTGAGCGTGATAAGCTTGCATAGTACAGGTATACGGAGTTCTCGACATTAAACATTGCACCATTGTTTCACACGTTTATTTGGTGCTGACTGGGATAGCTGGCGAGAAATAGAAACCATTATTTTGTTGTTCTTTCCGTGAATGTATAACAGTCATCAAAATGGAAGATATAAAACTCCATTGAAGACACTTTTTTAAAAAAAAAAAGCTCCCGGTGAGAATTGCTCAGTCAGCGAACTATATGATTGTTTGTCGTCAGTAAAAATATGAAGTTTAGTGTGCCCTGAATACATAATTCCGTAAACGAGCTTTGTTGTTGTTGTTGTCGTCTTCAGTCCTGAGACTGGTTTGATGCAGCTCTGCATGCTACTCTATCCTGTGCAAGTTTCTTCATCTCCCAGTAACTACTGCAACCTACATCCTTCTGAATCTGCTTAGTGTATTCATCTCTTGTTCTCCCTCGACGATTTTTACCCTCCACGCTGCCCTCCAATGCTAAATTGGTGATACCTTGATGCCCCAGAACATGTCCTACCAACCGGTCCCTTCTTCTTGTCAAGTTGTGCCACAAACTCCTCCGCAATCCTATTCAAGATCTCCTCATTAGTTATGTGGTCTACCCATTTAATCTTCAGCATTCTTCTCTAGCACCACATTTCGAAAGCTTCTATTCTCTTCTTGTCCAAACTATTCATCGTCCATGTTTCACTTCCGTACATGGCTACACTCCATACAAATACTTTCAGAAATGACTTCCTGACACTTAAATCTGTACTCGATGTTAACAAATTTCTCTTCTGCAGAAATTCTTTCCTTGCCATTGCCAGTCTACATTTTATATCCTCTCTACTTCGACCATCATCAGTTATTTTGCTCCCCAAATAGCAAAACTCCTTTACTACTTTGTGTCTCATTTCTTAATCTAATTCCCTCAGCATCACTCGACTTTATTCGACTACATTTCATTACCCTCGTTTTGCTTTTGTTGATGTTCATCTTATATCCTCCTCTCAAGACGCTATCCGTTCCATTCAACTCCTCTTCCAAGTCCTTTGCTGTGTCTGACAGAATTACAATGTCATCGGCGGACCTCCAAGTTTTTATTTCTTCTCCATGGATTTTAATACCTACTCTGAATTTTTCTTTTGTTTCCTTTACTGCTTGCTCAATATACAGATTGAATAACATCGGGGAGAGGCTACAACCCTGTCTCACTCCTTTCCCAACCACTGCTCCCCTTTCATGCCCCTCGACTCTTATGATTGCCATCTGGTTTCTGTACAAATTGTAAATAGCTTTCGCTCCCTGTACTTTACCCCTGCCACCTTCAGAATTTGAAAGACAGTATTCTAGTCAACATTGTGGAAAGCTTTCTGTAAGTCTACAAATGCTAGAAACGTAGGTTTCCCTTTTCTTAATCTTTCTTCTAAGATAAGTCGTAAGGTCAGTATTGCCTCACGTGTTCCAACATTTCTACGGAATCCAAACTGATCCTCCCCGAGGTCCGCATCTACCAGTTTTTCCATTTGTCTGTAAAGAATTCGCGTTAGTATTTTGCAGCTGTGACATATTAAACTGATAGTTCGGTAATTTGCATATCTGTCAACACCTGCTTTCTTTGGGATTGGAATTATTATATTCTTCTTGTAGTCTGAGGGTATTTCGCCTGTCTCATACATCTTGCTCACCATATGGTAGAGTTTTGTCATGACTGGCTCTCCCAAGGCCGTCAGTAGTTCTAACGGAATGTTGTCTACTCCCGGGGCCTTGTTTCGACTCAGGTCTTTCAGTGCTCTGTCAAACTCTTCACGCAGTATCTTATCTCCCATTTCGCCTTCATCTACATCCTCTTCCCTTTCAATAATATTGTCCTCAAGTACATCGCCCTTGTATAAACCCTCTGAGTTCTTGATATTCATACAAGTGGATCTCTTCTCTCCAAAGGTCTCTAATTTTCCTGTAAGCAGTATCTATCTTACCCCTAGAGAGATAAGCTTCTATATCCTTACATTTTTCCTCTAGCCATCCCTGCTTAGCCATTTTGCACTTCCTGTCGATCTCATTTTTGAGACGTTTGTATTCCTTTTTGCCGGCTTCATTTACTGCATTTTTATATTTTCTCCTTTCATCAATTAAATTCAGTATTTCTTCTGTTAACCAAGGATTTCTAGCAGCCCTCGTCTTTTTACCTACTTTATCCTCTGCTGCCTTCACTACTTCATCCCTCAGAGCTACCCATTCTTTTTCTACTGGGTTTCTTTCCCCCATTCCTGTCAATTGTTCCCTTATGCTCTCGTTGAAATTCTGTACAAGCTCTGGTTCTTTCAGCTTGTCCAGGTCCCATCTCCTTAAATTCCCACCTTTTTGCAGTTTCTTCAGTTTTAATCTACAGGTCATAACCAATAGATTGTGGTCAGAGTCCACATCTGCCCCTGGAAATGTCCTACAATTTAAAACCTGATTCGTAAATCCCTATCTTACCATTATATAATCTGATACTAAAAGGTATCTCCAGGGTTCTTCCATGTGTACAACCTTCTTTTATGATTCTTGAACCAAGTGTTAGCTATGATTAAGTTATGCTCTGTGCAAAATTCTACCAGACGGCTTCCTATTTCATTTCTTAGCCCCAATCCATATTCACCCACTGTGTTTCCTTCTCTCCCTTTTCCTACTGCCAAATTCCAGTCACCCATGACTATTACATTTTCGTCTCCCTTCACTACCTGAATAATTTCTTTTATCTCATCATACATTTCATCGATTTCTTCATCATCTGCAGAGCTAGTTGGCATATAAACTTGTACTACTGTAGTAGGCATGGGCTTTGTGTCTATCTTGGCCACAATAATGCGTTCACTATGCTGTTTGTAGTAGCTTACCCGCATTCCTATTTTCCTATTCATTATTAAACCTACTCCTGCATTACCTCTATTCGATTATGTATTTATAACCCTGTATTCACCTGACCAAAAGTCTTGTTCCTCCTGCCACCGAACTTCACTAATTCCCACTATATCTAACTTTAATCTATCCATTTCCCTTTTTTAATTTTGTAACCTACCTGCCCGGTTAAGGGATCTGACATTCCACGCTCCGATCCGTAGAACGCCACTTTTCTTTCTCCTGATAACGACATCCTCTTGAGTAGTCCCCGCACGGAGATCCGAATGGGGGACTATTTTACCTCCGGAATATTTTACCCAAGAGGACGCCATCATAATTTAATCATACAGTAAAGCTGCATGCCTTTGGGAAAAATTACGGCCGTAGTTTCCCCTTGCTTTCAGCCGTTCGCAGTACCAGCACAGCAAGGCCGTTTTGGTTAACGTTGCAAGGCCAGATCAGTCAATCATCCAGACTGTTGCCCCTGCAACTACTGAAAAGGCTGCTGCCCCTCTTCAGGAACCACAAGTTTGTCTGGCCTCTCAACAGATACCCCTCCGTTGTGGTTGCACCTACGGTGTGGCTATCTGTATCGCTGAGGCACGCAAGCCTCCCCACCAACGGCAAGGTCCATGGTTCATGGGGGGAAGAAACGAGCTTTATAAGCTGTAAATTAGTAGCCTCTGTGAACATTATTGGTCATATCTTGAAATGTTACTCTCCAGGGTATTAATCTAAGACGACGAAATCGCTTGTTCCTACGAATCGCACGACCCGCTGTACATTACGTCACGGCTGTTGATATGCACCACAGAAGTGAACACCTAGTCCAAAAGCCAAGTATTACATAGGATGCAATCTCCGTCGTGGTGTGTTAGCACGTCATTCTGTAGCAAGTGCGAAGCTCGGCTACTCCTAGTTGCTGTTGCTCTCACATTGACGTAAATGTCGGGCAAGCATCAATTTCAGAATGGTACCCTTGTTTAAATGTATTACTGGGGATCTAGTTCAAAACAGGACATGGCTGCCCCAGATGCTGCAAGAAATGTGGACGGTTTCTCTGCTCGACAGATTTTCATTCATTTAATACAGTGACGAGCCAAAACGTCGTGAGCTGCTCCTTATAGCGTTCTCCTTTAGAAGGTAGTACAGTGAAGATTGCAATGATTCGACATATCCATGGTAGGTTTCTGGAGGTAGTGGCACCTGATGTGTACGCATAGTTCACGCAATTCACCTAAACTGATAGTTTGTGTGTGCGGAGCTGATTCCCGGTGGAGCACCAAAGATGTATTCCATCGGATTCAGATCATATGAAGCTGGTGACCAAGACATCAACGTGAGTTCACGATCATATTTCTGAAACCACTGTACCATGAATGTGACCTTGTGACACTGGCCATTCCTCCTGCTGAAATATGCCGTCGCCGTGGGATACACCGTTAATCATGAAGGTTGAAAGTGGTCTGCAGTAATGTTCACGTAGGTCACTGCTGCCGTAGTGTCATAATTTACTATCACGTATCCCACGAAAGCCCAAGTGAATGATATGTTCGGCCTGCGCCCAAGGCGCGGCACATGTTAAGGCCAGCCACGCACCTGTGACAGCGTTTCTGGGCACAGTCATTTACCTGGTGTAAACCTGGGTTCATCGGACCAGGCGACACGTTTCTACTGATCCATAGTATAATCTCGATGATCCTGTGCCCAATGCAATCGTAGCTGATGATGTCCTTGGATTAACAAGAGAGTACGGACGTTAGTGTCGTCTGTTGCAGGACCCCATGTGCAACACCGTGCTCTGAACCGTGTGCTCAGATATATTTGGGCCAGCACCAGCATTGTACTCAATCAGATCTGCTACAGATCGCAGCCTACCGTGCTATGCAGAGCGTTCAAGCTTCCGCTTCCATGCTACCTGATGATTCGTGGACATCCAGCGTCTTATCGTCTAAAACTTACTCGACCGGCCGTCAACCACGTTCCATAGAGTCTGATTGCAGTAGCACTCGAACAGTCGACCAGCTTCGCCATTTGCGAGCTGTTACTTCACAGGCGCCGGGCCAGAATAATATGACGTTTGTCACAGTCGCTTATGTATGTGGATTTTCCCATTTGCGACTGGTATCGTCGCTACAGTAATTCCCATTAGTATAGGCTCCGCTTGCAGTGTTTCATTACCGCCTGTTGCTCCTGCAACACTCCCAGGGTGGTCATAACGTCTTGGACAGTCTGTCTTTCTCCTCCAGTGGACATTTTAGAGACTGCTTCGTTTGTAACATCTCAAATAGCCTCTAGCCCATTGACAGTAACTTTCATCTAAATCTGTACACACTACTTGTGAAGGTGAGTGGCGGTTGGTACTCTACCACTGTTGTTTTTTCTCACTTTCCCATCTTAGAGTTCGCGAGTGGTACGCACTAAGAAAGATTATCGACGAGTCTTGCAATCGGAGAGAATATTATTTTGCTACGCGATACTTAGATTAATTTGAACCTAGACATGTTGAACGGAATTGTAGTGGCAATGCTACGATGGGAGACCCTGACCTACTGCCTCGTGGTTGTATCTTCCGTGTCGTCCTCGGACTTGGGTTGCCCCGCACCTAATGCCATTCCCAACCCGCAGCCAGAGAACACGCGCTCTCAGTGATGTGGGGAGCGCGAAACAGATTATGGAACTTATTGCTCCGAAGATTTACGAACGAACATATTGATACTCAGCACTACTACACTACTAAATTAGTGTAAATGAGGGTCGCCAACCTCGTACTGGCCCGCGAAACAGAACTAAAATTAACGCCACTACTATTACACTAATTATTGCCTTGTACGAAGGGTAAGGTGAAGATGCATTGCGCCATTTTGCTTTGACGCCTCTGGAGGCGTGATGCGGTACTCTGGCAATGGGATTTCATTATATGGTGGGGTTGCAGATATGTACCTTGTAAGGGGAGGGGGCTGGTTCTCTGGAAGACGGACACTAACTGCACCTGTCAACTGTGCATGGTTTTTTTTATTATTTTCATTCCTCGTCAGAGCAGTGGAAAACAAAGTAAATGAGGCAGCAAAGCCTCATGAATGGAACTTCGGAGGCGTCACTCACTTGTAACAGAGTAATAACAGCCATACTGCCAGCAAAAGAACAACAAAAATCTTATACCGGAAAAACAGGAAAGTAAACCATTGAAGGTCAGTTTTTGTACATTTTCAGATTAACCCATTACTGGCAATTGTCCCTTTTTTGGGACGCGTATATTTTACTTATTTTTACGTAAGCAATGGAGCTTTTAGCCTTTGTTTCACCTGTAGGTTCAACTAACCGCTATAATGCCTGTAAATGTAAAATAAATAACTTTTTTCTAATTACTTCTCGCCAGGAGAATTATAAACTTGCCGATTTTTTTTGTTCTCGCACTTGGCACATTGTATGTCTGCTGGTAGTTCCTGGACGACAATGAGCTGTGATTCAGTTGTCTGGTCGTGTTCATTATGATCATATGGATGTCCTTGTAAGATTAAGTATACTTCAGATTTTTTCAAGTAAGTGCAATATCGATATATTTTGTGTCCCAATAATGGAACAGTGGCATGTTTCACTATCATTTATTGTTTATGTGCCCTATGCTTGTATACACGTATTATACCGAGAAGAATTGCATTTTACACTCTCTATATCTGCTTTTTTCATATTCCATTCGCATTTTACGATTCCAAGGGGATAAAAACATGCCGCGTGGACTTACACTTGAAGCAATTATAGCAGAACTAGAGACCCATCAAGAGTGACGTTGAAAATGATGTAGAATTGGCGATTATTCCACCCGATGCAGATGCAATAACAGATGCAATAACAGATGCAATAACAGATGCAATAACAGATGCAGAAGACATTGAAGATAATGTACTGAACAGTGAGTCTGTTGTAGAAGATGTACTATTGCTCTTCTGAGTTCTACTAAAAGATACTCACGGGCAAAGCGAAAGCAAATATGTTACAATGTCCTATCTCATTGAAGAATACAGTGCCCATACGGGTGGCGTAGATCTACTGGACAAGCAGGTGTCACTTTATAGGACGAGGATAAGGCCAAAGAAATGGTGGTGGCCATTATTCACACAGATGATAGATACCTGCGTAGTAAATACATGGCGTGCATACCAAGTTGCTATCTCCAATGAGAAGCTCTCACTTTTGGATGTCTGACGGAGAATAGCGATGTTTTACCTATCAAAGAAAACAGGATCAGTACCAAAACGCAGAGGACCACAAGGAAGTAGATTGATGGGAGGACGTGTGAGCGCAGATGTACGACTAGATCCAGGCAATCATTTCATTGTGCCAAGTAAAACACATAGGAGATGTGCTTACTGCAAGAAAAAACAAAAAATTGTGATAGGTGCAATGTTGGTGTACACAAGTGTTTTGCTTCATTTCATACTTAAGACATTCAATAATATTAAAACATTCTTTATTTATTGTTTGTGTTGTTTCGTACAATATTATGCATAGAGAATAAGGTTGTGAATTTGGATATCGCATTTGGCCAATGTCCCAAAAATGGGACGGTCTGTAGTTTTTGTTCTAATAAACTGAAAATTTTCAAAACAACTTTTTATTCAATTAATCACTCAATGTAACGTATTTATGTGTAAAAGTTTGCAAAAAATCATCCGATAGAGTTTTGGCCAGTAATGGGTTAAGGAAACATAGCACGATGTGCTCTAACTCCATCTGAACCACGGGAGATCATCCCTGGCGAAGATCGTAGAGAAGACAAACGGACATAAATTAAAAATATATGTGAATTTAGTGTTTAAAGGCAGTATTGCTTGTGTATTCCGATAATGTTCAAAGAAATGGTGTGGGTGGGACATAAGACTAAATTTGCACGCCTTTGCTAGAGGTCGTGTATAATGGGTGCAAGGTTGTAGTTAAAGTTTAAGACCGCGCGTGTAATTGTCACTTGAGACTGCGAACGCCATTTGTTGTAGAACCACCACCTGTAGGATAGCGTGTAAAGAGTCCGTATATTGAAAACTTCCGTTGTGGATTTACAGTCATAACAAGGTTTGAGAAACTACATGTCAAGACTTCAGCAATCTTCTTGCAAACCTGGAGCAGGATCCTTAGAGACTACGTAGAGAATGGAAAGAACAGCCAAGGAAATGCCTCTCACTAGGATTCATGACTGAGTAGGTTTCACTGAAATGTCTATTTTTTGGGATGCACTGTGCTCCCACTTTTCAAGTTTGTTGTTTGGCGTGTTTATGCACATTCACTGCGATCATTGCCTATAGTAATAATCTTCATTTATGCCGAGTCGTTTTCATCAGCACAGAAAAGAAAAACTAGAACGTAAGAATTGTAAAGAACTTTTGTCGCCTTCAAAGATATGCTATGAATTCCATGTATTTGAGGTGAACGATGTTACGTATTTCCGTCAAAATCGAAGACTAGAAATCTCAACGCGTTGTGGTGAAGAAATTGGTATCAGAAATATTATTCCTTGGACAATTTAAATTTCATTATCCTGTACGGTACTTACAAATTTATGTGGACGGAAAATACTTCTAGCAACAGCGTACTGGCGTACACCTCAACGCGAATGTGAAATGTTAAAAGTAGAAATACTTGTATTGCTTACGCTGTATTTACGTTTAAAATCAGTATTTCACAACATAGTATTTCGCATTCTGTCTTGCACGTACTAAGCCTTGAGTAGTGTGTACATCGCCCTATATGTCTCGGGTATCTTTCTCACAAGAGCCTGACATAAAGTAACTCCTTCTTTTGTTGGTCATGAACACTTAATGGCTTTTCTGTACTTGACATGCTGTTCCTACGAAAGCCTCACTTTTTCAAAGACTTCACACAGGTATTTACATCCACATTTAGAAGCCGTCTGCGTTATTTAAATACAGCTCGTTCAGCAGATTCCATTCACTATATAATATCTTGCTGGTTCATTGCCGAAGTAGGAGCAAAAACAAGCAATTCGGCGCTCAGCAACCGTATGACTCTCGCTTGCATAGTGCGTTGCAACTGCACGCAGAAGATGGGTGGGCGACTCAAAGAACTTTCGGGAGACTTCTGCCACTTCTGTCTGGGTCGCTAGAATAACTGGCCATTGGCTGTTCAAAAATTGTTTATTGACGCGTTTCGGGCACACCCCATCATAAGAAAATAGAAAAGTCTTCATACAAAGTACATGGTCTAGTCACATTAATGTGACCACCACCTATGTTCGACGCTAAGGTGCAATAGCCACTCACAGACGGCAGGTGGTAGCATTAACATTTTATCATATAAAGAGAATCGTGGTAATGCGGAATCGGAGCGATTCATCTGGCGTCCGAATGTCTACGATCGTTGGCTTTCGGACCAAGGGTGGAAGCGTTTCCGAAATGCGTAAGTCAGTACACAGTGTGATGCCGCTCTTGCGAATAGACGGGCAAATGTTGAGCAACTCACCGCCCAGATGAACTAAGGGCCTCCTAAACGACCGCTCACCGAACGCTGCTGCTGCGTATGAGCCTCCGTAGCAGGTGTCTGGTTCATGCACAAAGACGAAGGCTGTAACTTGCCAATACCGCAACTGGAAGTCCATTGAGTGGTGACAAGTGGCGTTTTCAGGACAATCGTCGGAAGGGTTCACGGCAGACTGGGGAGCGTAATGGTCTGGAGCATGCTTTCGTGGCATTGACTGAGTGATGTCTTCATTCTCGAAAGCACAGTGGGTCAACAGAACTACGAATTTATCCTTGGGAACCGTGTACATTCCTACACACAGTTCACTTTGACTCGGAACGATGGCATCTACCATCAGGACCATGCAGCGTGATACAAAGTCGCATATAAATGCGTGGTTCGGAGAGCAACAGGGTGAGTACTACCCTGGCCACAAAACTCCCCAGATTTTAATCCAATCGAGCATTTGTGTGACCACCTCGAGTTGGCTGTGCGCGCCAAGGAACCTGAACCTAGAAATCCATAGCGGCTGTCCACGACAGTGGAGTCGGTCGACATGGCGCCACATCCCTGTAGGTACATTGCAGAACCTCACTGACCCTCTTCCTGCGCCTCTCGGAGGTTATTATTCACGCTTTTGGCAGGTGGGTCACGCTAATGTGACTGGCCAGTGTATAAATCTCGTTTCAGTCATCGGAAGATAATCGACAGGCCGCCTGTGCGACTTCGTCTCACCTTAAATTAAATGCACAGGCCTTGTCTGGTTTAGCTCAGACTTTTTATGCCGTCGGCAGCTTCAATCAGTTTTCCTTGAAAGAGGACAGTCGCCTCACGTTATGGGAAGAAGCAGGCTAAGCAGTTTCAATCAGTAGCTCTGACGGGCTGCAGACAGTTAAATGACAGGCAGCTTTCACGTTTAGGGCAGCCATGGCGAATGGAGAAGGCGGGTATAGAAGGTGACAGACAGTACTGTGTTTTGATTCCAGTGTTTGCACGACCGTCAAACAAGGAATAGTAAATACACGAAATGTCGGCGCGTTTCACCGCAGCCAGAATATCGGGATAAAACACGTGGCACAATATACTTCACACCCCGTGGTTTCGTACCCTGATCTAAAGCAGAAGGAACTTAACGCAGTCACAACGTACTCTGAGGTGGAACCCCAAAAAATATTTCTCCGTAATGTACCATGAAATTTCAATTAACAGGGAGGATTTCGAATCCTTTTCATGTGGAATTAAGTGATGATTAGTCAACTTTTTTAGAAACTTTGATATCCACTGATACTTTCAAACAGTTATTACACGCCAGGCTGCGCGTAGAAGTGCCTTGTAGGAGGAAATGGCGAATAAATGCAATTCTCACTCATCGGATTACGTCATTCGTGTGACAGGTTCTTGCTCCCGTATCCAAAGTCCCATGTTTGTTTATTTTTCACGAATAGAGCGGTCACTGAGAGCAAAGAAACAAACACCGTCCGGTAAGTGAAGGGGAAATGTTTGAGGTAGTGATTCGTTGTGGAAAATCGAGACGTTTGTTTCTCAGACGCAGCTTCCTCCTATGCAACTAAACCCAGGAATGAATGTCGTACCTTCTGGCTAGTACACAGCTAAGTAGGAGCGAGATTGCAAAAAGTGTGACTCAGTTGAGCAGATCGTCAAAAATACTAAAATGCGCATCTCATTTAGGACTCGTTTTTTTCGTTCAGTAATTTTTCCTGATTCCCAGAATATATATCTAGTTATTTTAAGAGGACATAGTGCTGACTGTTGCTGATGCTATGCCGAACAGTAAAGTTTTGATAATACGACATAGGAAACTCTTCCGGATATTTTGCAAAATTGTGTTTATTTCGTCACGAACCGCCTTCCGACATTTTAGGCCGTGTTAAGGTAATAACTGAATGTCACAAACACAAACTGACGTGCGACTTACACAGATATTATTTACACAGAAGCTAACAAGTTCTTTTACAGTCAAAAACAGTTACATTAACTAAAAAAAGAACAAAGTTTCTGTGTAGAAATAAATGACAGCTAAAAAAAGTTGAATTTTCAATTTCAATATCGTATTTGTAACTGAAACTTAAGAGTAGGGAAGAAAGAAATTGAGTTAAGTCATTTTATACCAAGCCGGCATTCTATGTTATATGTTTGTTTGATTTCCGGTAGATTCATCTTTCTACTTTTCTTAAGAGAATATAAAACTTCACATTCTGCTTCATATGGTTTTCTGTTACAACATGATCGGCAGAAGTTGAATCTTGTCACATGTTCAGATAGCATAAGTGCCACATCTCTGCAGGACGGACCGTTATATACTTTCCCACAGTGCTGTTAAGAAAATCGGAAACATGACCCTGCTGCAAATACTCGAAATAGAGACAGACGCGGTACAGTATGACATCTTAGTATTAAATGACCAAACTGAGTTTACTTTTCCATCTGTTAAGTTTGTTACAAACACTAGACTGAACTTGTAAATTCACCCTTTTTCATCAGTTGCTACATGTAAAAAAAAAAAAGAAAGAAAACTGGCTCTGGCCCCAGACGGACCAATCTGCCTCGACAGGCCACCATGTCGTCCTCTGACATTGGCGTAGTAGGATGCGGTGTGGTGGGCCAGTGAATCAGCACGCCGCTTGCCCGCTCGTTGTTGGGTTTCTTAACCTTGGAACCGCTACTAAACGGTCGAGTAGCTTCTCGCTAGCTGTCACAAGGCTGGGTGCAGTCTGTAGCAGTCCTCCCACCAAGGAAAAATCCCCGGCGGTACCGGGAAACAGACGCGGGTCCTCCGCATGGCAGGCAGCCGTGCTGACCGCTCAGCTACGGCGGCGGACGGTTGTCAAATGTATTTCCACATAAAAATGCTTAGAACTACCTAAACCTAACTAACTTACGGACACCACACACATCCATGCCCGAGGCAGAATTCGAACCTGCGACCGTAGCAGATGCGCGGTTCCTGACTGAAGCGCCTAGAACCGCTCGGCCACAGCGGCCGGCTGTAACTATTTCTGCAGGATGGTATATGCATCATTCCTATATAACCGATGGACATGGCAACATTTTTTTGTTATATTCTGTGTAAATAATATCTAAGTCGCGCAACATGTATTTGTGTTTGCGACATCCAGTTGTCACCTGAAGACAGCCTAATTACTATAAATCCTATTCGTGACGAAATAAATATATTTTTTCGGAATTTTAGGAACGGTTTCCTACTTAATATTATGATGTGCCAAGTACCGACTGTAAATGCCATAATTAATTTATACCCGATAATGGGCGCCTTTCTGACGGCAGGTGCAGACCTAATAACTATAGACTTCTTAACAGCGTACGTACGCACCCTGTAATGCATTTCGAATGTTCGGCAACCCAGGCCTATACAGGATGAATCCGAACGACGCCAACGAAGTTTAAGGAATTTGCTCATGGATATTTCTAGAGTGATATGGGATCGCGCGCATTCCTTATTTTACACACGGTCAGCAGGCTCACTCATACTGCATGAACCGTGCATGTGTCTGACTAGCAGTCATTCCTCGCCATGGGACGCTACTATCGCCTGGACGGATTTATATCGGTAGTACGTCTGTGGTCGTAATGTTCTGGCTGATCGCTGTATTTGGTAAGCAAGCACGTGTCGGAAATGCATATTAAGGAGTGTCGAAGAAATCACTGGGTTTGATGGAGAATAGAACAGTGACAAATGTGTTTCAATAATTTATTGCTCTTATCAGTGTTAGGATAAGTTTAAAAATGAGCACTATAAAGTGCAGCGGAAATCCGGTATTGACATAATATAACGTCCCGTGTTGGATGGAAAATATGTGGCGTGTGCGTATTTGTGTGGCCGCTGTAAGAATTCTTGCAACGAATTCTGAGTCCAGAACGACAATAAACTTAGTTTCATGCAGACCCAGAGAAAGAAGTGTGCTGGAACGCATGTCTCGGCAGTTACCTGCCAGTGTAACACTTATGTTGTATGACAGTCGAGCTAGCATCACAGGTCTGCATGTTGTTTACATCTCCATAGCTAAGCCACCTTACGATGCGTGGCGGAGAGTACCCTATAGCACTACTAGTTGTTTCCTTTCCTGTTAAACTCTCAAATAGATCGAGGGAAAAATTGTCCATATGCTCTCCTATGAGCCCCAATTTCTCGTATTTTGTCTTCCTGGTTCTTAAGCGAAATGTATGTTGGCAGCAGTAGAATCATTCGGCAGTCAGCTACAATCGCGGGTAGTCTAAATTTTCACAATAGTATTTCTCGAAAAGAACGATGTCTTCTCTCCAGGGATTCTCATCTGAATTCGCGAAGCATCTCCGTAATACTTGCCTGTTGTTATATCAACCAACTCGTCTTTGAATTGCTTCGATGTCTTCCATTAAACTGACCTGATGCGGATCCAAACACTCCAGGAGTACTCAAGACTAGGTTGCACTATCGTCCTATATGCGGTCTCCTTTACAGGTTAACCACACTTTCGCAAAATCTTCCCAATAAACCGAACTCGTCCAGTCGCCTTCTCTACCGCAATCCTCACATGCTCGTTGCATTTCGTATCGCTTTGCAACATTACGGCTAGATATTTAAACGATTTGGCTGTTAAGCAGGACACTAACGAAGCACCTGAACATCACAGATTGGTTTTCCTACTCATCCACAGTAACTTCATTCACTTAAAGCTATCTACCATTCATCAAACCAAGTAGAAATTTTGTGTAAGTGATCTTGTATCCTGTTACCGTCATCCATCTTCGACACTTACCGTACACCACAGCTTCTTCAGCAAACAAACGCCGATTACTGCCCGCCACAGCCAGATATGTATAGCCGTGCCATCACACTTACCTGGGGCACTCCTAAAGATACCCTTGTCTCTGATCAGCACTCGCCGTCGAGAACAACGTACAGGTTTCTATTAAGAAATCGTCGAGCCGCTCACATATATTAGCTTGTTCGATACGAACGCCAGGATGTCTGAACACAAGCTACCTCAACTTTGGTGTACCGATGGTTAATAAAGCTACTTCTTCCTTATCGCCTCCATCACTGGCGAAACACATCCTTAGTGCACGCTCAGTGTGTGTTTACGTCACCTGGTTGCTTACAGAAGTATGTTGTTGGCTCCGTCGTAGTATGTCAATTTGTTCGAAGGATGTCTGAACACAAGCTACATCAAATCAACTTGGAACAAGTGGACCATTTCCTCTACCTAGGAAGTATACTGTCATCTAACTGCTCATCTGGAAAAGATGTGGAGAATAGATTACGTGCTGCCCATGTAGCATTTGGACGTCTTACAAAACGTGTCTTCCTGAATAAAGACCTAACACTGTACACCAAACTGATGGTTTACAAAGCCGTAGTCATTTCCACGCTGCTATATGCTTGCGAAACTTGGACGTTATGTTGCTGTGATCTAAACAAACTAGAACGCTTAAACCAGCATAAGCTAAGATATATCATGAACCTGAAATGGGATGACTTCATATCCAACACGGCTGTTCTTGAGAAAGCAAAAATGTATAGCATGGAAGCTCTTATCATTGGGCATCAACTCAGATGGGTCGGACATGTCCAGCGAATGAAAAATGACTTCCACGCCAAATGCTGTACAGCGAAGTGAGCATAGGTAAAAGACCACGAGGTGCCCCTCTCAAACGTTATAAGGATGAGTACAAGAAAAATCTGAAAAACTTGAACATAGATCAGAGTAACTGATCCACAATAGCGGAAGATCGAAGTCGCTGGGGCTCAGTTACCTCAAATGCTCTTCAAAACTTTGAGCTGGAACGTCGAAGAACGGAGGAATGACAAACGCCGGAGACGTAAACTCCACCAGGCTCAGCCACGTCCTCCACCTTCCATCAGCTGTAATGTCTGTGGCCGCCTGTTCCACGCTAGGATTGGATCGCTAAGCCATCAACGACACTTCCACGCCTGAACAGTGACAAAGGAAATCTCAGGAGAGAAATGAAAACTCGGATAAGAGTATCAGCCGACGAGTATGTCAATTTGGACATAAAGTTCTGAATACCTGGTGTCCTCTGTCACACACGCCGCACGTAACTGTGTTGGTTCCGCAGATGACAACTTTGCTGTTCAGCGTATTAGTATGATGTCGAACGTCAACGTTGATAGTTTTTTTAATCAAGCACATCAAACAGAAGATATTAAATGCAAAACTGGAAAACGCAGATAACGAAGAGTGCCCTGCAGCTGGCGTTGTTTGCAGTCTAGGGCAGAGTGGTTGTTGTTGGTGGCGGTGTTGGTGTTCCGCATTGGCGGCGACCGCATTGCGGCCGCGGTGGCGGTGGCGGTCGCGGTCGCGCATCTATCGATCTATCGCGATCCCGCAGCCACTTGTCTGGCTCTGGCTCTGGCCCTTTGCCGCCGTGCCGCCAACATCCCCCTCCAAACCCAGCAGTCCCAGCGACGCCGCGAATAGGGGGCCGTCTCTTACAGCAACTCCACCTGCCGCTGCCTTATCAGGCAGGAAACGAAGCCAGCCGATTAAGGATTGACGTCCCCGAGGCTTCGTAGTCATTAGAAGGCGACGCGTAGTTACGAATTGGGGAACTTCGGCAGATGTGAATATAGCTTCGGGATTACCACCAGGCACCGCTGTAGGACCATTATTGTTAACGACTCTTGTAAATTACCTGCTGGATAATGACTGGTCCTTCGTGAGTCGGTTGGCGCAGGGTTTCGTTATGCAAAATCTGATCAGAAGTACCTTGACATCTGCTAGTGGATATTCATACAGAGTGTGTCCACCCTACGCCTATATGACGGCGGAAACTCTGCTTGAGACAATTTCAGTGAGGTGTCTGTATTTGGAAGGACGGCAGTCCATTCTTCCACAAGAGCCGAAACCAGAGGTGGAACTGATGTTGGACGCTAGAGTCCGGAATGAAGTCTAGGTCGTGACTCATAACAAAGATGTTCCATTGAGTTCGGGTCAGTTCTCTGGACGCTAAGTTCATTTCAGAGAACCACAAACTATTATCTCACAGAAGCTGCTTTGGCAGGGCTCGTTGTCAAGCTAATACAATCGTCTCGGCACTGGCGCTCAACTGTACCCAACACAGTGCTCTAAAATGTGTTCACATCTTTCTGCATTTAGCGTTTTCTTAAGCGCAGTAAAGGTACCACATCCCCACCACGGATAACACCCTCACACCGTAACAGCACGTCCTCTGTACTTGCTTTTTGCCACTACACATGACAGCTAACGTTCCCCGGGCATTCGCCAAACCCAAAACCTTCCATCGGATTGTTGCAGTGTATAGCGTGATTCAGCACTCCAGACATCAACGGGTACATCTGCATCGGTATTCCGCAGGGACTGGGTATTATGTTGTCCCAATGATCATCATCATCATTTCATCCCCATCGCCACGCAAGTCGCCGAAGAGGCGTCAAATCGAAAGACTTGCACGCGGCGAACGGTCTGCTCGACGGGAGGCCCTGGTCACACGACATTTACACTTAGTCCACCTGACGGTGTGTGGCAGTGTGTACCTCTGTTACCACTAACTGACCCCCTCCTTTCCTCTTTCACTCTCGAATGGCGCGTGAAAGGAATGGCCGTCAGTAAGCCTCTGTATTAGCCCTAATTTCTAGAATTTCCTCCTCCTGATCATGTATGTGGGAGGAAGTAATAAGCTGCCAGACTCTTCCCGGAAAATGCACTCGTTCTCAGTCATCCACTGCCCAGAGGCGTCGCTCTTCAGCCCACGTGAACCGTCACTGTATACTGAATAGACAGATTTGTTTTATGAGGAGCTGCTCTATCACTGTGTCCCGTTCGGTCTAGATTTCTATGCACAGTTATTTTGATAGCTGGGATGCCGGAAGCACTTTGGATTCCTTCCACTGATTTCATGTGATATTTTCGCTTCAGGCAAATGTCGGGATGGTTCCTTTGAAAAGGCACGGCAGACTTCCGTCTCCATCTGCCCCAAATCCGACGGGACAAAGACCTCGCTATTTCGTCCCCAATCAATCAATCAATCAATCAATCAACCACACGATACATCTTTTACACTTTCTCCATTATGCTCGACGGTCGCTGTCCAGAAGTACATGAGGTCTGCCTCGTTTCCTTTTTGCTGTGGTTGTTCCTTAGCGTTTCCACTTCATTCACACCAACAGTCGGCATCTTTGGAAGGCTTGAAATGTTCCTGATGGATTTGTTACTGAGGTAACGCGAACTTTCTTGACCGGCCAATTCTACTGTTATTGCTTCTCTGCTGACAACACAATATTCCACGCCTGCTTTTATACTGGCAGATCAGCCTTCTGTAACACTTACTTCGGCATTACATAGATGTGTCAAGACACTTTCACTTAGGTAATGTTTATAGGCAAGTCACAACGCCAGAATATTGTAAAGAAATGCAGGTCGACCTGCTCGAGATCGACCTTAGGTTCAGGGAATCACATAAGTGGGTTGTTGTTGTTGTTGTTGTTGTTGTTGTTGTTGTTGTTCCAGTATTCAGTCGCAGTTAATGCATCTTTCCACGTTTTTCACTTAATCTCTGCATAACTACTGGAACCTACATCCACTTGCTTTCATCTCCCTCCATTCCCTACCCCCGCCCTCCCAGTTTCCCTCCCTTAACAGATTTGAGAATATGTCCTGTCAAACTATCCGTGCTTTAGGTCAAGTTACCTTCGGCATTCTTTTGTTGTACCACGCTTCAAACACATCTATATTTTTTTTTTTTTTCTTAGTAGACTGTTTATGGTCCACGTTTCTCTTACGTATAAGGCTACTCTCAAGACAAATACCTTCAGGAAAGGATTCCAAACACATTATATTGCTTGTTAGGAGATTTTCCTTTCCGGAAACGCTTTTCTTGCTATAGTAAATCCGCATTTAATACCATTTCTGCTATGGACCTCCTAATACCGAACGAGGTGGCGCAGTGGCTAGCACACTGGACTCCTATTCGGGAGGACGACGGTTCAATCTCGCGTCCGGCCATCCTGATTTAGGTTTTCCGTGATTTCCCTAAATCCGCCGGGATGGTTCCTTTGAAAGGGCACGGCCGACTTCCTTCCACGTCCTTCCCTAATCCGATGCGACCGATGACCACGCTGTCTGGTCTCTTCCCCCAAACAATCCAATCCAATCCCGTGGCCCTCTTCAGTTATTTTACTGATCAAATAACAAAACACGTATAATTCTTTTAGTGTGTCATCCGCTGATCTTTTTCCCGTAGTTGCTCCCGATTTGACTTGTACACATTCCATTATCCATGTTTCACTTCTGTTGATATTCATTCTCCTTCAAAGACCTTGCAAGTCCTTTTCGATTTCTGCCAATTATAATTTCATCGACAAACCTCAAAGGTTTTATTTCTTCTTCCTGAACTTCAATTATCTTTCCACATTTCTCCTTTGTATCCTTTACTGCTTTCTCAGTGTACGGACTGAACGGCATCGGGGATAGGTTGCAACGCTGTCACACACTTATCAGCCACAGCTTTCCTTTCAAGGCCCTCGACTCATAAAACTGCCGTCTGGTTTCTGTACTAGTTATGGGTAACCTATCGCTGCCTGCCTGTCTGTCTCCATTGCTACCTTGAGAATTTCAACTCTCTGCGGCGCACTTGTGTAGCATCCGCAAGGAGCCGCAGCGCTGCTGGCACCGGTCCAGCTTTCAGCCGGAGAAGTGCGCCGTAATTCGCTAAGAGGCCGCCTCCAGCCGTCGCTCCCTCAACGCAAACCGCTGGTTACGGCAGCTGTCGCAATGGCGACCCTCCCACCGAACAAAGGCCGAGGCGCATTCCCCCGCCCTCTAATCAACGACGCGCCTGCTTCTCAAGTCGCCGCCTGTTTGGATTGTGGCTGTCAGTTGTACCTCAGCTTTACCCACTGTCAATAACAGATCTGAAGAGGATTTGACAGCTTTAGATGCTTAAATCACAATTCACTCCTCGAAATCTATACATAATACAAAGTGAAGTCCTCCGCTGCGTTTTCTGTCAGTGTGTGTGAAGGCTAATCTTAGGAACTGCTGTAGCAATTCCGATACGGTTTGCAGTAACACAGCGATTCACGAGGAGGATTTCTTTGCCGCTACGCCAGATAAACAGTTCAGGCGTAGATACGAGGGTGAGTCAAATGAAAATCTTAAATTTACAGTATCAAATCGAAATTTCGCGCCGTTACCCTGTAAGTTGGTAAGCGTGCTACAAACAGCGTGCAGAATGGCCTGTAGGTGGGGCAGCATAGTGCAGATGCATACATACCGTCGCAGTTTCAGTATAAAGATGGCCGCCCCACTTGCGACTTGCACCAGGGAAGAACAGCGTTCTGTCATTCGGTTTTTGTGTAGTGAAGCTGTGAAACCTATTAAAATTCATCGACGAATGAAAGTTCAGTACGGTGATGCATGTTTGTCACAGCAGCAAGTCTACGAATGGAGTACGAAGTTCGAAAATGGTGTGACTTCAGTGGAAGATGCTCCTCGTCCAGGTCAGGCACAACGAGTTGTAACTCCACAGAACATTGCAGCAGTTGAAGCCATAGTGTAGGAAAACCGCTGAGTGACACAATGACATTGCAGCATGTTTAGAAATTAGTCATGGGTCAGCACACCACATTGTGCATGATTTACTCCAGTTTGACAAAGCGTCTGCAAGATGGGTGCCACGGCAGCTGACTCCTGAAATGAGAGAACGACGCGTTGATGCTTGTGAAGAACTTCTTCGGCGCTTTGAACGAGAAGGTGATGGCTTCCTTGCAAGAATCGTTACTGGGGACGAAACTGGATTCACTTCCACCAATCGGAACCGAAGACAGTGAGCAAGGAATGGCGCCATTCCTCATCACCAAAACCAAAGAAGTTTCGAACAGAACCATCAGCAGGGAATGTTATGCTGACTCTCTTCTGGGATGAAAAAGGCAGGGGGACCACTGTCACCAGTGCATCATATACAGAGCTCCTAAAAAATCATCTGCGGCCTTCAATCAAATCAAAGCGACGTGGATTGCTGTCAGTAGGTGTCCTTTTGCAACATGACAACGCAAGGCCCTACACTGCCCGTACAACAGCTGCAACAATCACAGACCTGCATTTTGAGTGTCTTCCTCATCCACCATACTCACCAGACCTTGCCCCAAGTGATTTCCATATGTTTGTACCACTCAAAGATGCAATGAGAGGAAAGAAGTTCTGTTCTGATGAATAGGTATACCACGCGGTGCATGAGTGGTTGCGCGGACTACCAAAAGAACTTTTTTCTAAAGGAATTTATGCACTTTGTAAGCGCTGGAGGACTTGAATTGAGCGTGGGGGAGATAATGTTGAAAAGTGATACAGCTTTGTACCACTTCTGCACAATACATAATATTTAAAAAAAAAATGTTTCCATTTCACTCACTTTCGTACATAGTGCTACGCGTGTAAAAAGACCGGGGCATCTCGCTAGTTGATTCTTAATTATATTTTAAAGACGTGGAACTCCACAGCTCTTAAATATTTGAATGTCATATTACCGCCATGAGCTGCTGGTAAAATTCTTCATTTAGACAATCAATTTCAGTCGTCTGACCATCAGTTTCGGAAAAATATTCACATCATGTCAGGCGAAATATAGAAGTTATCTTCAGGTGAGCAAACCATAAATAATGTAACTGGGGGACAAAAATCATGGGATAGATATATGCACATATACAGATAGCGGAAGTATCGCGGGCACGAGGTATAAAAGGACAGTGCATTGGCGGAGCTGTCATTTGTACTCAGATGATCCACGTGAAAGGGTGTCCTCCATGATTACGGCCAAAGGACGTAAACTAAAAATTTTGAACGCGGAATGGTGGTAGAAGCTGGACGCAAGGGACGTTCCATATCGGAAATCGTTAGAACTCAGTGGCCAACGGCTTTCACTTAACGACCGAGAGCAGCGGCGTTTGTGTAGTATTGTCAGTGCTAGCAGACAAGCAACACTGAGTGAAATAACCGTCGAAATCAATGTGGGACGTACGACGAACTTATCCGTTAGGACAATAAGGCAAAATTTTACGTTAATGGGCTATGGCAGCAGACGACGTGGGCTCGTGACTATATCGGTTGAACCATAGACGGCTGGAAAACGGTGGCCTTCATCAGATGAGTCCCGGTTTTACTTGATAAGGTCTGATGGCAGAGATAGTGTGGCGCGGATCCCACAATGTCACGCAACCATGTTACCAACGAGCCGCTGTGCAAGCTGGGAGTGGGTCCACGTGTTGGCTGTGTTTACACAGAACGGACTGGGCCCTGTGGGTGTTTGGCCACTTGCTGGCTGTGTTTACACAGAACGGACTGGGCCCTGTGGGTGTTTGGCCACTTGCTGACCATTTGCGGCCATTTATGAACTCGTGTTCCCAAAGAGCGAAGGAATGTGTATGCATGCCAATACGCCATGTCACTAGGCCACAACTGTTCGTGACTAGTTTGAAAACATTCTAGATTACGCGAGCACATATCTCCATCGAGATCGCACGACGTCGAACGTTTATGGGACATAATAGAGAGCTCAGTTGGTGCACAAAATCCTGCACCGGCAACACTTCGGCAATTGTGGACCGTCACAGAGGCAGCAGGGGACTTCAACGGCTTCTCGAGTCCACGCCACGTCGAGCTGCTGCTCTGCTCACAACAATGGAGGTGCGACACGATGTAAGGAGACGTCGCATGATTTTTGTCACCTAATTGTACGGTTACCGTAATATAAATTACGTCAATCTATAAAAGCTGTGCTAGGAAGTGTACTCATTAATGTGAAAACTGTAATCGGCTTTTACGTTGTGAAGAGATTTATACCAAACGAAGGTGATTAATTAACACACAGTGTCCCTGCATGGAAATCCTTACTTGCCTTACATTGGCAGTTACTGTGTCATACTTCAGTTGCAATATTATCTCGGTGGGCGATGTTGACTATATATAAATTCGATATCCACTACTAAATAAAGGCATCCCCTAGATTTTACATGCGTTGCGCCTTTAAAGCTATATGTATTAATGAGTTGAGTTGCTCCTGCATAAAAACATTCAACCAAACTTTTAAAACAAGTTACTCAGTCACAGAAGTACTAAATGTGTGGACACAGGTGCGATAACACTTCAAACGTTAACTTAATTTTCTACAAGTATTCAGAGTATCATCAATGACGAAATCCAGTACAATTGTAAAGTTATTTATTTCTAAAAAGGAAAGTACAACTCAGATTCAGGAACTGTCCCATCCTTTATTCCCAATTTTTGTGTTTCAGTTCGTGCTCATGCAGCCATCTCAGTAGTCGAAAAACAATATAGCGATATAACTATGTTAGAGGCGACTTAATTGCCGTTAATGACTATATGAATGTAATGAAAATGCAGCCCCCACTCCCCAAGTGGAGAGGATGTCCGATCAGGCGGTGAATAGAAGCTGGACCCCTTCAGTTAGCTATCTGTCGTGCTGACCCCACAGCATCGAGGCGGATGAGTATCCCATCTTGAGGTGCATATTAAAATTTGATTCCATAGAGCATGCAGAGCTCAAAATATGTGAAAATAGTACATCCTTGGTACATTACATGAAACAGAATATCCTCTTCAACCATAGGCTTGGCAGAAAGCCTCTTGCAGGGGAGGAGAATGGTCCGGGCTTAATGTTGTACCACACATTGATCTGCATAACGGTAGACAGGCAGTCTTTCAAACACAGTGCTACACACACACACACACACACACACACACACACACACACACACACACGAAGTACGACCCAAAGTTGAAAAATCTCCTCTTCCCCCCTCCCAGCCCCACTACACTCCTCTTCACCACCACGCACTCTCCCTGAACCACTCGCACAGCGCCTGGAATGCATTCAGACATTGTCTGCACAACGCGTTGGTCGTGCAGGTCAGTCAAGATGTAAAGCGTTACTAATCATTTCACCGTTGCTCTTCTCCCCCCTCCCCCAACTACGCAGCGACGAGCAAGCTAGCGATGTTTAAAATTTGAAATAATAGCTCATCGAAAATTTAAAATCAATTACAAAATATGTTCCGAACATGTAAACAAGAAAGCTGCCTAATAAAACGTAGTACAAAACACCCCAAGGCTCACATAGATTGTGAATCACGCCTGTGTTTACCCGGATGGACTAGCGTCAGAATATCGGGCCTTACGTGGCACTGGCTAGTATCCGCCCCCAGGCGGCCCAGAGAGAGACGTGGCGTCTCCCGGATCCGAGTGGAATCGGCACGGTTGGTCTACGCTCCCCTTTTATAAGCGTCCGCCGGCAGAGGCGCCGTGTATTTAAAGCAGAAGACGGCCGGAACTGGGCCAGGCCGTGCTCGCAGCAGCAGCAGCAGCAGCTGCTGCTGCATGCACCGGGCGACTCTCCACCAAAACTCCGCGTAGACTTACACGGTAGATGATAGCATCACTCGAATCTTGGGCAAAAGTGACCTCAAAATGAGGTGCCTCTCGGTGCGACCACCGTAGTCGATAGCAGTCGACACAGTAAGCGTGGCAGTAACTTGTAGCCCGCGTAATGGGACCCTCGGAAATACAGGCGTAAAAAAAAGCAAATATTTTCTCCAAGCAAGAATACAAATCTCATTGTTGTGGCGGATGTTTGATTTCACTTGACTGCCCTTTACGCGTGGCTGCAATCCTGCTACACATTAAGTCCTTGTGCAACACTACCGCAGCAGATCGTTAAAGGCACGACAAAAAAAAAAAAAAATGCTGCCCATCGAAAAGTGGAACACCTGACGATAATCTTTTCTCCCTTTGAGGTATTCCAACAGTGCGACTATCCACGTTGTGTTAGTGGAAGTGAACTATAACAATGGATCATAAGACACTGGTTAGGTGGGGCAGACGCTTCCAGTGTGGACAAACAAGGCTCACTGGCGAAGAACGGAGTGGATTTCTCTGAGGAGGACCAGGAACCGGAAGAGGAGTTGAGGCCTTGGCGCCCGAAGTCGATAGTCTTGTATTCGTTCACGTGTGTTCGGTAACACTCGAACAGCGTTGCCAACTTATTCTCGACCAAGTCCCTACACGACATGTGGAAAGTCCTTACGGACGGAAAAAATTAGAGACTAACAACAAATAAAAAAAGATAATCCCGTACTGAGTAGTAACATCTCCACTGTATCAACCATTTTGTACACTAAACGGTCACTGTTTTCAATAAGATTTTTACTATTTTATTTGGGAACGTCGTTGCTGTTAGTCATTACGCCATGTGGCAGTACACCATTTTGTGCTTCTTACTAAAGGCACCAACAGATGCAGCGAAATGGAGTCTTTTGGAAATTACGTACTATTTCCAGTTATTCTGTTGAATGTGTCTCAAAGGAAAAGACTCATTTTTAGTTTTTATTTTTAATTTTTTATGTTTAATTTTTGTCTATTCCCTTGATCTAAGGCTGTCGGCCAACGGGTACTTGGGAAAGTCAGGGATGCGGGTGGGTGTGCATAGAGCACTAGATGTTCCGCACTGTACAAACTAAGTTATCTTAGAGGTGCAAATTTTTACTTCTTCAGATTACTAGGTACGGGATTTCACAAAGTCTCAATTTTCAGATTATTATGTTGTGAAACCCCGAAACGCGTATTTGAAGAAATAAAAATTTGCATCTGAAAGCTTTTTCTTTTTTTTTTTTTGTATCAGTAAAACCAAACGGGTGCTGGATGTGTGCTGGAATCGGTACCACTGCCAAGATTCTCAAGATGTCCCGCAGTTCTAATAACTTAGGCAGTTCGTGATTCTTACTGATCCACTGCTGTCATTGAAATGACGCACAGAAGTGTGTGTTTCATAAAAGCACGTTACAGAGAAGTCCACGCAAATCTGTGGTAGCCTGTTACTCATTGCATGAGGTAAATAAGAACGCAAAAGCTGATTATTGTAGATTAGATTTTTTTTTCACACCACCGGTTTCCACCCCCAATGTGCTTCGTACGTACTCCACTGACGTACAGCTCGTGGTGAAACAGGAAGCACTTGCCAACGTAACGGTCTGTCCACACGATGCATCTCCCTCGTGGGCAATCGCTGACGCACAGGAAAAAATGGCGTGCACCAACAGAAGTAGAAAGAACGCAGGTAGGCATACACCTTCTCGTGACCAGACCTTGCGTTATGGTGCAAGCAGTCTACTATGCATCTATTACTTTGCCCGGAAATTTGTGCTGCATTTGTGATAAAAGGCGACAGAAAAGTAAGCACAAGACGACTATGGCTAAAATAGTATCGAAATAGCATAGGTACGAGAAATACAAAGTGACGTGACGTTTTGTGTGCATATTTCGAGAAAATTGGTCATAGCGGTATTTAAGAATTTCTGCTTAGGGAAGTGTACCGATAAGACCAACATTCGTGCGAAATTTGTAACTTAAGAGGCAGGCAGCAGCTCATCGGCAAGAGGAGCGTTAAGCAAAGAACACGTCAATTTTTCCCCGTGTTTCGTACCCTCTCCATCAAGTAAGAGACTTTCCTTCCGTACGTCATTTCGTACGACTTAGGCCCTTATAGGCCAACTTTGCTTCTGCAATGGTGACAGACGTATACCATGTTCAAAATTTATGTAGTTTGGCAACTTTTTCGTTAATTTCTTATTTTGTAATTTTTATTTCGTAGTTTTTATTTCTTGGACAAAAAGTCCCAACGTTTTACGGAGGGATCGGAAATCTGTCCGCACGTCCTTACATTTTGGACAAAAGAGCCAAGAGTCCCTACGCATAGGGACATGTTCCTACGGTTGGCAACTAAGCGCTGGAAGCAACTGCGTTACCTAATTACTACTGTCTTAGCGTGCATTGATGTCGTTCACTTCCACAAACACAGCGTGGATTGTAGCAGTATTGTTTGCTTTCAAATGCGGAAAAAGAATTACTATCTTCACTTTGTTCCTGTAGTGGCTTCCTACGGTACCATGATGCAGGACGACAAAAACAAATGTAACATTATTTCTTCGAGATGGTAGTTAAAGCTTTTGAGTACCGCCCGTAAGGTAATGAAATCTGATTCGGTCATATTACACACTGAATTTTTAACACAACACTTGCTAGTTTCTCACAATGTAGGGACTCCAATATCTTAATTGTGCTTAATCTAATAGTGCAAGGCTGTTATTTTCCCTAGCACCGTTCGGTAGCTTTAATTCCGATGTTGGGAGGTTTCATACTATATATGAAATCATCGAATACTGCTACTGGTATTGGTATCACAGATATCAAAACAAAAGTGTCGATACTTATTCATATCACTACTACACTCCTGGAAATTGAAATAAGAACACTGTGAATTCATTGTCCCAGGAAGGGGAAACTTTGACACATTCCTGGGGTCACATACATCACATGATCACGCTGACAGAACCACAGGCACATAGACACAGGCAACAGAGCATGCACAGTGTCGACACTAGTACAGTGTGTATCCACCTTTCGCAGCAATGTAGGCTGCTATTCTCCCATGGAGACGATCGTAGAGATGCTGGATGTAGTACTGTGGAACGGCTTGCCATGCCATTTCCACCTGGCGCCTCAGTTGGACCAGCGTTCGTGCTGGACGTGCAGATCGCGTGAGACGACGCTTCATCCAGTCCCAAACATGCTCAATGGGGGACAGTTCTGGAGATCTTGCTGGCCAGGGTAGTTGACTTAAACCTTCTAGAGCACGTTGGGTGGCACGGGATACATGCGGACGTGCATTGTCCTGTTGGCACAGCAAGTTCCCTTGCCGGTCTAGGAATGGTAGAACGATGGGTTCAATGACGGTTTGGATGTACCGTGCACTATTCAGTGTCCCCTCGACGATCACCAGAGGTGTACGGCCAGTGTAGGATATCGCTCCCCACACCATGATGCCGGGTGTTGGCCCTGTGTGCCTCGGTCGTATGCAGTCCTGATTGTGGCGCTCACCTGCACGGCGCCAAACACGCATACGACCATCATTGGCACCAAGGCAGAAGTGACTCTCATCGCTGAAGACGACACGTTTCCATTCGTCCCTCCATTCACGCCTGTCGCGACACCACTGGAGGCGGGCTGCACGATGTTGGGGCGTGAGCGGAAGACGGCCTAACGATGTGCGGGACCGTAGCCCAGCTTCATGGAGACGGTTGCGAATGGTCCTCGCCGATACCCCAGGAGCAACAGTGTCCCTAATTTGATGGGAAGTGGCGGTGCGGTCCCCTACGGCACTGCGTAGGATCCTACGGTCTTGGCGTGCATCCGTGCGTCGCTGCGGTCCGGTCCCAGGTCGACGGACACGTGTACCTTCCGCCGACCACTGGCGACAACATCGATGTACTGTGGAGACCTCACGCCCCACGTGTTGAGCAATTTGGCGGTACGTCCACCCGGCCTCCCGCATGCCCACTATACGCCCTCGCTCAAAGTCCGTCAACTGCACATACGGTTCACGTCCACGCTGTCGCGGCATGCTACCAGTGTTAAAGACTGCGATGGAGCTCCGTATGCCACGGCAAACTGGCTGACACTGACGGCGGCGGTGCACAAATGCTGCGCAGCTAGCGCCATTCGACGGCCAACACCGCGGTTCCTGGTGTGTCCGCTGTGCCGTGCGTGTGATCATTGCTTGTACAGCCCTCTCGCAGTGTCCGGAGCAAGTATGGTGGGTATGACACACCGGTGTCAATGTGTTCTTTTTTTCCATTTCCAGGAGTGTATAACAACGCACAGAGCCCCCTCCCCCCGCGCCCGACTCAGGTGATACAGTCGCTTAACAGCTCAAAGAAAACTTGTTTCATCCCATACGTATTCCACTCATACAATTACATTTGGAGATGACTTCAGTGTACCCTCGATTTGTTGGCTAAAATACGTATTCAGAGCCAGTGGTGGTATAAAACGTCAGAAGTTATGCTAAATGTTTTTTTTTTTTTTCAGGAAATGATTTTGAACAAGTCGAATTGTAAATGTTTGCGAAAACATACTTCACCTCTTACCAAGAAATAATCCTGAGCAAAAAAAGGAGCATCGTGACTGATAAAGAGATTAGTGTCCACAAGTGCGAGACTGACCAAATCCACCAAAAGTAAACGCAAAATACATCTACTCAAAAAAAAGCAGAGAGAAATTCGCTTAACGCTTTCCTGGGAGACAACCTCCACCCCTTACCAACTAACTCTGTAAGCGTAGACGAGATGTGACTCAAATTCAAAGAAATACGTCCTGAGGCAATTTAGAGATTCACAATAAATAAATAAAAAATAGTGCTGATCCACCGTGGTACACACAACTATTCGGAACACCGTTGCCGAAGCGATGGATAAAGGTTGCCAAATTTAAAAGAACGCAACATCCCCTAGATTGGCGATGTTTTTCCACAACGAAACTGTCTCGAAATTAAGCAAAAAAGCCCGAGCGATTATGCTCTTATGTAAAGTACACCAGTCGGAGGACACGACCAGTACCTTAACTGCGCGATGTTATAGATGACAGCACCACTAAAGCTGAGTTACTAAACGGTTTTCGCAAATTCCTTCACCAAACAAATCAAATTAAATATTCTAGAAATCGAATCAAGAACTGCCAACATGAGTAACTTGGAAGCAGATATCCTCGGTGCAGCTAAGCAGATTATCACTAGGTAAAGGTAAGGCCTCCGGTCCAGTTTATAAACCAGTAAAGTTCCTTTGAGTATGCTGATACAATAGCTCCATAGTTACCAAACGTATACAACTGCTCGCTCGTCGAAACATGCGTACCGAAAGAATGGAGAGTTGCTAAAGTCACAGCAGTACCGAAGAAACGAAATAAGATCAACTGGATGACTTACAGACCCATACCACTGACATCGATTTGCAGAAGAATTTTGGAACACGTACTGTTTCCGGAAATTGTAAATTACCTCGAAGAAAAACATTTGCTGACAAACAGCCAACACGAGTTGAGAAAATACTGTTCTTGTGACCTACAACTAGCTCTTTATTATCACAAAGTAATGGATGATATCGACAGGGGATATAAAATTGATACCATGTTTTTAGATTTCAAGAAGGCTTTTGAGACAATTCCTCACAAGCGACTTATAATCAAACTGCGTACCTGTTAAGTATCGTCACAATTGCGCGAGTGGACTCGTGATTTCTTCTCAGAAAGCCGGCCGGGGTGGCCGAGCGGTTCTAGGCGCTACAGTCTGGAACTGAGTGACCGATACGGTCGCAGGTTAGAATCCTGCCTCGGGCATGGATGTGTGTGATGTCCATATGTTAGTTAGGTTTAAGTAGTTTTAAGTTCTAGGGGACTGATGACCATAGAAGTTAAGTCCCATATAGCTCAGAGCCATTCGAACCTCTCAGAAAGATCACAGTACTTACTAACAAGCGGAAAATCATTCAGTAAAACAGAAGTGATGTCCGGCGTTCCTACAGAAGGCGTTACAGGATCTCCGCTGTCCCTAATATACATAAACGATTTAGGAGAGAGGATCTGAACAGGAACCTTAGATTATTTGCAGATGACGCCGTCATTTATCGTCTTGCAAAGTAATCAGAAGATCAAAACGTGTTGGAAAATGATTTACACATGATATCCGAATGGTGCGAAAATTCTGTGTCAATAAGGAAATGGGAGAGGTCATCCAAACACTTCCAAAGAGAAATCCTTCAAATTTCGATTACACAATAAATCACACAAAAGTAAAGGTAGTTACTTGGATTAAATACCTGGGAATTACAATGACGAACAACTTAAATTGGAACGATCATGTAGACAATGTTGCGAGGGAGACAAACCAAAGACTAAGTTTTATTAGCCGAATACTTAGAAAATGCGACAGCTCTACTAGATAGACTGCCTGCACTACCATCGTTCGGCATGTGCTAGAGTATTGCTGTGCTGTACGGGATCCTTGACAGAGCGGATCGACGAGGGACATCGAAAACTTCAAAGAGTAGCAGCTCGTTATTCATTATCACGAAGTAGTGGAGTGTGTGTCACGGATGTAATAAGCGAGTTGGGATGGCAATCGGTAAAACAAAGGTGTTTGTCACTGTGGCGAAATCTTTTCACGAAATTCTATCGCCAGTTTTCTCCTCTGAACTTAAAAATATTTTGTCGCTAACGTGCAGAGCGAGACGTGAACAGCGTAATATAAAGAAGTCGGAGCTCGTGCCGAAAGATTTAATGTTCATTTTTCCCTTGCGCTTTTAGTGTGGAACGGCAGAAAAACAACCTGAAGGTGGTTCGCAGAGCCCTCTGCAGGCACTTACGTGAACTGCAGAGTTGTTATGTAGAGGTCCCAAGTCACAACAAATGCTTAGGAAAAACAATTAAGATGTCGTTTCCACCAACGCCATTTCTTGTCTGTCTCTTGTTCGTATTGCTCATCAATTCAGCTGTAACCTGGCCCATCAGATTTTCTTACATTCAGCATAGCAAGAAATATAATAGGCTATTCTCTATGCTGGTGTGGTCGTTCATCTCTGAGCTTTCTCCTGCCGCGAAACTTCGCTCTACATTCGTCATTTCGTGTGCGGAACTAACCAAACAACGGTACGAACTAACTGAAATCCAACGTGTCACCATTCAGGTGTATCAGGTTTACTTTTAGTATTACGACTACTTTGAAGAAAAGGTCAAATGCAAGAGAGAGTCGGCACGCCAAGATGTCGACGGATGCAAACGCCACAGTGATGGATAAGCTGATAACTGATCAGCACCTAATTCTTAGATTGATAGGCGGAAAGGTGTGCATTACTAAGACGGTGGTTCGCGCAGTGTACGAAATAAGAGACAAAGGGAGGCGGGTGGGAGAGAGAATGCTTTCGAATTGTGTCCCGCGTAATTTAATTCCCGAGCAAAGAGGAGGCGCGACGGCCTGCCGAGGGCTGGTTGAAACAGCAGACGAACACAATTTCAAAACCCGCAGCGGGCGACGCCCGTAATTTTTAAGATGATTGAAAGACTAGAACTTGTTTGTCTGTCTACACACATTTAAATTAAGGTCCCTGCAGTTTGTACGTTCCGGGCTTACCGCAGGAACTACTGTAGGCATTTTGATACGGTTTTCATCAATGCATTAACGAGTGAGGCTTGCGTGTATACTCTAGACGCCAAAAGTTTTGGATCATATGTCAAAATTATGGATTTGTGGTTAAAAAAGGGATTTAGTTTTTAATATTCTATCATATCCCTGTTATGATAAAACAAGTATGAACATGTAAAGACAAAGCGTCTGTTGTGTATTCGTCTGGCTGTTCGCATACAGCGATGCTGATGAGCATCCACAACACTGTCGTGCATTTACATAAGACGGTTACATTCGAATAGGCCTCATTACATCACTATCTGTGTAGCAATCATTTTGCATTAGTTTGCGGTACACTGTGTTAATCTAGCAGTGTTTTTGAATACTTGATCAAGTTTGTACCGTATTACCTCCTAATGGGATGGAAGCGGGACGCTGGAATTGGAAAACCTTGCTGTAATTGTAGCTGTGCATCAGCAACGCTATTGTAGTGGGGTCATAGCAAAGAAAGTTGGCGTAGCCCAATCTAAGTGATGTATAGTATTGCAAGGGTTCAACCAAACAGGTGCCAATGAAGGTGTTACGCAATATGGAAGACTCCTGGTAACATCATTCAGGGAAGATCAGTTAGTAAGCGTACAGAAAAAGCGTCGGAGTAGTCGTACTCCAGTTACAATTTGCGAGGAAGTATATAATATGCGAGCACCTCCAATCTCTGTTTCAACAGTAGAACGATGTCTTCATGAGCAATGTTTAAAGGGGTGCGTAGTGGCCAAAGAAACCTTTTTAATGCCAACAAAATAAGGTGGAAAAAGTAGGAATGGGCAGTGCAGTATAAAAACTGGAGCGTGCAGCCGTCGTCCAAAGTTCTATTCACGAATGAATCTAGGTCTGTAGTATTTAGAAGCCATCAAATGTTTGATCGCAGACTTCATGGCGAACATAGTGTCAGTATGCGACGCCAATGGTGAAGAATGGTGGAGAGTCGGTCATGGTGTGAGGATGCTTTGCGGGTGATAAAGCTGGTGATCTAGTGTGAATTAATGGAATATTGCATAAGAAAAGGTAGCACAGAATACTGAACAGCAACGCAGTTCCATCTGGCAAGAGACCTACTAGTCATGGGTCTGTTCTGTAGCAGAACAGTGATCCCAGACATTCTTCTAAATTTTGCGGGGGGTATGCCAGTAGAAAAATGAAATGTGGGGAGCTGAAGAATGCGATTTGGCCAAGCAAGTCACCTGCCTTAAATCCCATTGAAGTTTTACGGGATGGACTTGACAGGTCAGAAAAAATAGTCATTTAGTGTTGAAGACTATGGAATAATTTACAGACGTATTGGACTGCAGTAACTGCTATAACACTTCAAATCTTACATCTAGAATACCAAGAGTTTGTGCAGCTGTTCTCAGTGCAAAGGATGGATTGCGTGAAGAGGCTAAAATCTAAACCCTATTGTATAGTTCCTAACGATGAAGAAAGAAAATGCTCAAATTGTTGGTTTGTTTAGTTTGTACGGCTGTTTGTATACTGAAATAAAGAATATAGTTTTTACCATACGTGGTCTAAAACAATAGCGTGATAGTGTAATTTATAAATATTCCGCGCGAACTGGCTAAACTGTGAATGACAGGAAGGCCGCGCGACTGCGGTGCGAGGCCGGTGCTGCGAGCCATCTCTGCTGGGAGGCCGACACGAGTAACCGCCGACCTCGAAAAGCGCCTGCGATACAGAACGCATCAGACATTAAGATACAAGAAAAGGTTTTCTAGTACGGAGTTGATGTTTAAAGGGTGTGAAGTTAATCCCGGGAACAAGTCTCATCGAAAGTATAGCTTGTGTCGGATTGGCACTGGAGTGGGCCGGATGGTTAACGCCAGCCAGGTAAATAAGGAACCGATGACGTTCTTGCCTCCTGAGAACTTTCCTGGCATTCACTGCTTACTTAGTTTCAAGTTACATGAAAGTGATATTCCATGAAGTTTCGGGACTGCGGCTGGATAACTTAGACTTCTTTCCAAGATGTTTCGGCTGGCGGCCTTTCACGCATCTTCAGGTGCGTGTTTTGCACTGGAGATGGCTAGTTCACATCGCTAGCATTATACCAAAGTTGGTGCGTGTGCTGTTTGTTTAGTCAGTCGCAGCAGCGTCCGCTTAACCAGCTGTACTGGAATTGTTGGCGGCGGCAGCAGCAGCAGCAGCAGCAGCGCGTGTATCAGATACCAGGAATGAGCTGTGCGTGCTCGCTTTAAGCTCGACTGCGAGTCCTGTGACGGCAGGCATCTCCGTGCGCCTGAAGAGTCGATCCGTGAGCCTCCGCTGCAGTCCACAAGTCATCAGTCTTTTCCGGTACAAGTGGACTCGACTCGCTGAAAAACGAGAACGAATACAAGAGTTCGCAAGTATAACTGCTGACTTGGGAGCTGTTCTGAAAGAAATTTCCCCCCTTAAACTGCAAATTACCGTTAATTTACTTCACAAAATCATGATTTCGGCTTATAGCTATGATTTCAACTTTCTAACGATAGTAAAGTGCATGTTCCCATGTCACAGAATGTCCAGCCTAACTAAATGACGGAAGCAACCATTCGGCATGGCATTATTATAAAACTATATTACGACTCATCGGTTAGCAGTGAATATTGTTCTGTTTATAGATCTGTATTAATACTAAAAATGCCTGTTAAGGTTTCACGAGTAAACCTCTGAAACGATTTTGATGAAAGTTGGTATGGAGGTAGCTTCAACACTGAGGAAGAACATAGGCTACTTTACAAAGTATAAAAAAAGGCCTCTAAGAGGGTGAAGTAAGGAATGGAATATTTTTGCTTACATAAGTGAACAAAAACCGTGTTAAAATATCACTAAATTTCTTGCATAACGTACATGTTGTCTAATGTATAGATGGCTACGCCCCTCTGCACGCACTGCTGCACGTGCCTCGTTGTGATCCGTTGGGGCAGTTGGCAGTGGGGATGCACATCACGAACTATGCTTCCCAAACAGGCAGATACGTGAGGGCAGCTGACGTTATTGCGTGTACAATAGCTTACTTACTGACAACCATTCATCCTTACAAAACTTCTGATAAGCGAGCACAGCTGCTGGTAACAGTATGTTTATATAGATCAAACGTTTTCGAAGACTGCTGTAAATGTAACATTTAATATCTATTCAGAGAAACAAGTAAGTCTACCTACAAACACATTAGAGACGTTACCGAGTCTGTAACGACAGTACCAGAAAACATGACATGATGAAGTGGAATCTCTAAATGCCAAGTAATTATTAAAATAAATTACAGAAATAAATTTAAGCTAAACAACTCGCCGTTAGCCCACAGATTCAAGTCGCCATTACCAAATGAATACAGAAATCGCGCTTTTTTGTCACATGGATACAACACTGACGTTCCGCTGTGCCCAGTTTTAGTTTGACGCAGCACGTGTGATTTTTCGCGGTGGATGTGGAATAAACAAGAATACCACCATTTTGTTTGCAGTGGGCAAATTTTGTATGTTTCTCGTCTGACGTGTGGACTGCAATGTGTGACTTATTCCAGATATCACTCCTCGTGTAATGGAACTCACTTGAAATTATGTACTTTTCATCAACTAATTTTCGTCCTACACCCTAAGCAGTCTCACCCAACAATCCGTCATACCGCCCTGTTAGTGCTGCTTTACAGCAACAAGATCCTTTACGCGTCTTCCATCAAGTAACTCATGACTAGTCTTACACTCTTTCATGCTTCAGCAAGAGAGAACGAGTCGACGACAATGAAGCGACTGCAGCTCCACAGTTCTCACAAGGGCAACTCCCCACCGCACCCCCTAACATTTAGTAGTAAAATAGCCTAGTCAAAAACTAAACACAGATTAGGCATGAGAACAACGTGCACTGAACTGCGAAAAAGGAAGTAAAATGGAAACAGTGAACGGTCCAAGCTCAGGATGGGCAACAGCGAGCGACTCGCAAGAACGACGGAGTCGTGGTTGTGTGGTCAAGTTGTGGATGTTTGGTCACAGTGGCGGACTGCAAAACGGGACATCCGTGTTCAAATCTCCGTCGTATCCTTTTTTTTTTCACAGAATTGTGAGCTTTCCTTCTGGCCATTGACGTGTCTGTTCTCTTGTGTAGTCTTGGAATTTGTGATAATATACATTGGTTCTAGGATATGAGACACGTGGTAAGAACATATTACTGTCGCAAGTAAATGTGATGAATAATGAGAGCGGATCCGGTGCTGCATAGACCTCCCACAGAAATGAAAACAACAAATAAATGAACATGAATTATGTTACAACAAAGGAAATAAAGAGTAAAAACTTCACAAACGGAACGCAAGATTCATAACATGTGGTACGATGTATAGAACAAATAAGAGTTTCGTACGTCTGGAGATATCTCCCTTACACCTCGCTGTTGCAAACCGACGTTATACCATGATACTGACACAAATATGAATACGACGAACAGACATGTCAATGACAAGACGGAATGTTCATAATTTTGTGAAAAAATAAAAACCACGAGGAAGATTTTAACTCAGATCTCCCCCTTCGCAATCCAATACCGTGACTACATGACCACGACGCTGCGACCATCGTAAGTCGCTTGACGTTACAGATCTTGAGCTCACTGTTTCTATGTTGCAATCTTGTCTGAAATTTCATTACACCTTCTTCCTGTTTTCATGCCTGACCTGTGTTCAGTTTTTGACAGGTTACCCACTGGGCTATCATACCACTAAATCTGAGGGGGCGGGGAGGGGTTTACAATACGAGGTTTCTCTTGTCAGCCTCGCCATACGCGCTGAAGTACAGCGGTAACGAAGGAAAACATTTAGCACTGATGTAAACAGTGGCGCCTGAACTTCTGGAGTATGCAACCCGTAACATAGGACGGTACTTGCTCTGTTTCTGCTCTTTAGTCTTGCCGTTCTGTCTGTTGATGTTAGGCTGCTTCTGGATTTCATTGCGTTTCTTACTTTAGACTCAGCTTCCACGGCTTCCTTGCAAATACTCGTGCTTCTCGAAACTGACCACGATCCGATGGTGCTCCGCTACTACATATTGTCGTGCTGCCCTAATTGACCATCAGCGCTCCAGCTGTACTACGCTGGTGTTAAAAGGTCTTCAGATTTCCCCAGTGTGGGCGGTATCGTACTCTCACTGTCGGTCGTGTATACCTCCGTTGTTAAGGCCTTTCACTGCGTCCTTAGCAGAACAGAAAACGGATTGTGAGTAAGCTGAAGAAAGACGGAAGTAACGAGGAGCAGCAGAAGCAAGATCAGAGAACCACAAAGTACTCTAAGTGAAAGAATACTGCTCTCTTGGAAGCAAAATTACGCATGCCGGACGAAGCACGGAGAACATAGGTTAGGACAGGCGAAGAGAGAACATTCCTTCCAAATATAGGTCTCATAGTGGTAATGTATTCCAGGAAATATCGTGTAAAGAGAAATTATGTGACTTTGAATGTTATAAGAGTGTTGGGACACATCACATTTGACAGTTTGAATATTATTCGAGTCTGGGGACACACAAAAAAATGTTCAAATGCGTATGAAACCTTATGGGACTTAACTGTTAAGGTCATCAGTCCCTAAGCTTACACACTACTTAACCTTATCCTAAGGAGACACACACACACACACACACACACACACACACACACACACACACACACACACACACACACACACAGGCGCGCGCGCCGAGGGAGGACTCGAACCTCCGCCAGGACCAGCCGCACAGTCCATGACTGCAGCGCCCCAGACCGCTCGGCTAATCCCGCATGACGGGACACATCACATTTATGGCGGTATGAATGTTATTCGAGTGTTGGGGCACATCACATTTATGACATTAAGAGGAAAATAATAATAGATGGAGCTGTAGACGTTTGAAGTAATAATAAAATGAAAATCCTCTTGCTTTGCCTAATCCTTAAATGCCTGAAAAAATTCTATTAAAAATTAGTCAGGCGTAAAACCCATTGTTAGCCACAAAATACCGATCTCTACAACTAAGGTCTCTCCCATGTCATCAGTCAATGGGTAAAATCAGTCGCACTGAAGTGGATGATGTGGAGAAGTACCACAACTTTCTCAAATTTTCATGGTCCTAGCTTCGATTTCCCCCTCGTATTCTCATGTAGTGGTGTGGACCACCGCCTTGCCGACGTAGTTTCAGGGCGGGGGCCATATCTCCGCCCGCTGCTTGTCTCACTGGTTTCGCTTCCGCCCTGCTGTACTTCCCGTCGGCCGTGAATCACGTGTTGAGAGTAGCTTGCGTGCGTGCGCGCATGTGTCGGGCGGCACTGGCCGCTATGGAGCCGACACACGCAAAGTGCGGCTGCAGCGGCCACGCTATTTCGTGTCGCTGCACCACGGCACGATAACACTGCAGCGAGGCGACATCCGGCTAAGGAGCTGGCAGTTCATAACCGCACGTTTTGCTCCGGTTACGTGCATAAAAGTATCAGCTAAATCCGTAAAGTTATTTAGGTAACTCGGCGTTTTTCATGACCAGTCTCGGATTTATAGAGGTTTCACCATAATCGTCGACATCTGTACCCAATTCCTAGCCTTTTTCAGCACACAGGACAAAAGAATAGCAAGAGCTCCACAAAAATATGGGAAGCAAAGAGAGACGCACACTTGCAAATAAATGCAGATGCTAGCCGAACGTGCAGGTTGCGCTACTGTGTTTCGTCATGAATGGCATATGTGCAATGTCCTCAATACATTGCAAGTACCAGCTGTGGTCAGAACAGTGTTCTCTTATGTCAGAGCTAAGTGAATTCAGACAGACTGTAGGTGATCCTGTGCTTGGTGCTTTTGTAACCCCCCGCCCCCTTTCCTTGACGACTGGAAGCTGTTTCGAATGCCAACGGACTTCCTATTCCGTATCAGGCGTGGTAATGTGTAGTGTTTTTAGTGTTAGCATATTTTTAGTGTTACCATTATTTTTGTCCACTCTCCTTATGTGTCAGTCATTCCTATTTTTTCTCTCACTCACCAAGACGGCTTACATCCTTACCCTCGCCCTCACCTTCAAGTGGACTGGTGGATTGCTGGGTGTAGCAGGTTATGTTTCGAACTTCATTTCGTTACAAAATGGTTCAAATGGCTCTGAGCACTATGGGACTCAACTTCTAAGGTCATCAGTCCCCTAGAGCTTAGAACTAATTAAACCTAACTAACCTAACATCACACACATCCATGCCCGAGGCAGGCTTCGAACGTGCGACGGTAGCGGTCGCGCGGTTCCAGACTATGGCGCCTAGAACCGCACGACCACCCCGGGCGGGCATTTCGTTACAAATAAGGTATAATTTGCCCTTTGTTATCGTTATGCAGCACTGAAATTATGAATATTAAACAATTATAAAATTACTTAAAATATGTTCCAGCACAAAGAACCGTGAGGTTCGTTGTGAATATAAAGTTTCGTTACCAGATAGCAAACAACCTCGAAAGAACAAAGCAAACTGTGTTGGTTTTCATCAGTAAACAATAAACGGCAATAAAAGTTACTAAGTATAGTCTAGTATACTTGATAAACTTCTAAAAAAAATACATTGCTGCTGTCTCAGCTTCGTCATTGAGTACGTTCTGCTGTATTTTCTGTTGTAAATAAAAACCTGTAATTCTTCAAAGGTTCTTTTTGTGGTCGTTGTTCAATTTGTGAAGTATTGCCAGATTATCACCTATGTTGTCAAAAGCATTTTCGCCTGGGGACTGAGTGTCCTCATCATTTCATCATCGTCATAATTCGTGATAGTGAATAGATTGGACTGTGTACAAAACTGGACTATGAAAAAATTGGGACTTTGTACGGGCGCTGATAACTGCGCAGTTGAGCGCTCCACAAACCAAACATTATCATTATCATCATCATCATCATCATAAACAACAAAAGCATGTTATATGCCCTTAACCTCAGTAGCTGTGTCAGATTCATTCGGAACGTTGTATGTAAATGCATTTGTCTTTTCCCCTACATTTAGGTCAATTCAATGACCTCTTCGAAGGATTGGGAATTGTTGCTCACAACAGAAAAGACGCCCGGAACAGGTAGATTCGTGTTTAAAATTGATGAAGGTGAAGGAAATCTTTGTTCCATATGAAACTGTAGGAAGTGCCCCAAGGTTGTACGTGCATGCTTATAAAATCGTTACTCTAGTAAAATTGGAAGTTTTTTTTTTGTACCCAAAGTTTCTAGCTTCATTCGTGTACAAGACATAATACTGTGAAATCTGATGAACCTTCTTGAAACAGTCTGTATAATCTCTCAAACTGCGTCTGCAGCTTAATAATAATGGTGACGTGAAGTGATAGAAATTCGCTCGAAGCACAGTACTGGTATACTGAGAATTAGAACGCCAATTCTGATTCCCGTGCCGCCTTAGAGTTCTCGAAAAAGCTTTGGGCAAGAGCCGGTATGGTTCCTTTGAAAGAGAAACAACCAATTTCCTTCCCCCACTGAACAATTGGCCGGCGGTCCCCTGCCCAAGGAGATGTAGGCAACCCGTTTGAGAATCGTGTTTTGCGGGCGTACCAAGATGCAGGGAGTTGCCGGGCGCTAACTCATTAGAAATCTAGAGGGAGCGCACACTCGACGGTAGTTAAGTGGCATGCGCTTAATATGTTGGCGCTAAACTCAGCAAAGTCACAGTGTGGGAGCAAAATGACAAATTAGCACCTCGTTAAGCTGCAGCACACCGTGAAGTGAGGAGTCACACGACTAGTTCATGGTAGGAAGAAAGTAAACCCAGGCATCACGAGAGTATTATGCTAGTGCTATATTTTCTGTAGATAAGAGCAACGCAAGGGAATTGTTTTATGGCTGGCAGTAATTACGCAGAAATGGGCTACAGTAGAGCTGCATAATCAAGGCTTCATGCTAAAGTTCATAACAACAAATCGACTGTTTGCAAAACGTGAACTATTTTACTTCCACTTTCATTTCTCTCTGGATTGAGTGCCATAAATTCTTTGTAAATGAGCTCACTCGTCTGTTTAGTATGACAGCTACATTATTGAAAGACGTATAGTGCACAGTCACAGTTTTTGTCTGATCAACGTAGGGAGTCTTCTGCTCGTCACTTAGAGATGCACAACCAGTACGGCGTTGAATGTGTCGTCGGAAGTGTCCTGGCGGATATTGGTTACTTCAGGTAGTCAGAGGTCTTGCTACAGCATTGTGGTTCAGAGTCCATATTAAATTGTAAGTTTCCTATAACTGGCCGGGTAAGTAAACTGAGTGGTCGGAGAGGTGTAAAGAAATTTAAATTCCAGAAGAAGAAATCGAAATCTTAAAGCTGCTAACAACAACGTAATTCTGTCAGAGACGGTAAAGAGCTTGGAAGACCTGTTCAGCGGAATGGATGGAGTGTTGAAAGAAGCTTGTAAGAGGAACACGAAGAAAAGTAAAATAATAATGGAACATAGTGGAATTATGTCACCTGACGTTGGAGTTAAATTCAGAAATGAGGCACTAAAAGTTGTCCGTTTGACCAACAAAATAGGCGCTGCCAGAAATAGAGTAATTAAAATACAGATTACCAATAGCAAGAATAGCTTCCCCGAAAATTAGAAATTTGCCAACATCGAATAGAAATTTAAGAGTTATGAAGTCCCTTCTGAAAGTACGTCTGTAATGTAGCCTTGTATAGATGTGAAACGTGGTCTATAAACGGTATAGAAGCGAATCGATGCTTTTGAAATCTGATGATACCGGAAAATGCTGAACATTATTTGTGTAGATATAGTAACTAACCATAACAAACTGAACCGAATTGGTGAGGGAAAGATAGCATGGTTTGTCTAAAAGAAGGGATACCTTGATAGGACACAGCTAAGAGGCATCAGGGAATAGTCAATTCAGTTAGTGTGAGTGAGTGAGAGTGTTAGGGGGAGGGAAAAGGGGGGGGGGGGGAAGCGGCGGCGGCCAGCCGAAGTTTTAGATGGAAAGCAAGGCCTGACAATAGTGACTAGATTCAAATGGATGTACGTTTCAGTAGTCGTGCAGAAGTAAAAGGCTTGCTCAGGGTAAATTGGGACATGCGAAGCCTCTTTGCCTAAAACACCTTTGGGCTGAATGTGCCATGCGCCGTGCTTTCAGGATCTACTAGCTGTGAAACGAGCTGATAACTGGCTTGTGAACCCTCCTGCGTTTAGATGTCCCGCCGATGACAAGTGCAAGAAATGACGACATAACCCGCCGCTAGGACACAACACAGCAGATATGTTTTGTAAATAATTTTCAGAAGCAATCATAACTACTTCAGATCTTAGGTCATAGGACACGTGCCGTGGTTCCCTCCAACCACTAAGGAAAAAAGACATTGTTACTGAATGGTTCCTCTGTGGTTTCTTTAGACTGCCGAAACCGGTAATTTCGTAATGAAGTTATTTTAATTGTTCCAGAAAATAAATAGTTTTAAAACAAAAATTTCAGCAATCATGAGCGCCTCCAGTGCAATTCAGATGTCTATCTTCCCAGTCTGGAAGCTGAGTTGGATTGCACATGGGAATGATTTCCATATTTTGTAGCAAGACGCTACCTCAGTGACGTTGAATACTTACATATTTTTGAACGTTTTATTGGTTAGTTTTATATGTAAGTGTACACAATATGTTTTAAACTTAGGTTATGGTTGTGACTAATTAAGTGTATGGGGAACTTCTCCTGGAATTAATTTAAATTATGCTAAACTCCAGTTTTTACTAACTTATTTTCCAGTCTGTCTTATCCACCCAACTCCCATAGGGTTGGGAATGGGAGTGAAAAGGGTTGGTAATGCCTGCTTATTTATTTATTTGTTTAGAGTATGGCTCACAACATCACAGTAAAAATTACAGAAACAACACGATTAAAAAAAATCATGTGTATAAACAGAGCAATAAATAAGTTTGTATATAAGGATACCGCCAATTGTAAATTTACACTCACAGAAGAGCACTCAAGAGCAGACGTCTAGCTTAGATAATAAATAGTCGATTGCCTCTTGGGTCGCCACTAGGAAATCCTGTGGGTCACCCCCGTATGCCCTTAGTGGGCATTAAATATAGTTTAAAGATACACATTCGCTTGCATGTAGACACGTGAACGTTGCATATTACTGAGACTGTGATATATGTGCAAAGTAGTATGGGATCAGTTATCTCTCAGAATTTTCGTTGTCACTGTGCTTGCTTTGTTCTGCTCTGTTGATCGATTTATTTACATACACTCCTGGAAATGGAAAAAAGAACACATTGACACCGGTGTGTCAGACCCACCATACTTGCTCCGGACACTGCGAGAGGGCTGTACAAGCAATGATCACACGCACGGCACAGTGGACACACCAGGAACCGCGGTGTTGGTCGTCGAATGGCGCTAGCTGCGCAGCATTTGTGCACCGCCGCCGTCAGTGTCAGCCAGTTTGCCGTGGCATACGGAGCTCCATCGCAGTCTTTAACACTGGTAGCATGCCGCGATAGCGTGGACGTGAACTGTATGTGCAGTTGACGGACTTTGAGCGAGGGCGTATAGTGGGCATGCGGGAGGCCGGGTGGACGTACCGCCAAATTGCTCAACACGTGGGGCGTGAGATCTCCACAGTACATCGATGTTGTCGCCAGTGGTCGGCGGAAAGTGCACGTGCCCGTCGACCTGGGACCGGACCGCAGCGACGCACGGATGCACGCCAAGACCGTAGGATCCTACGCAGTGCCGTAGGGGACCGCACCGCCACTTCCCAGCAAATTAGGGACACTGTTGCTCCTGGGGTATCGGCGAGGACCATTCGCAACCGTCTCCATGAAGCTGGGCTACGGTCCCGCACACCGTTAGGCCGTCTTCCGCTCACGCCCCAACATCGTGCAGCCCGCCTCTAGTGGTGTCGCGACAGGCGTGAATGGAGGGACGAATGGAGACGTGTCGTCTTCAGCGATGAGAGTCGCTTCTGCCTTGGTGCCAATGATGGTCGTATGCGTGTTTGGCGCCGTGCAGGTGAGCGCCACAATCAGGACTGCATACGACTGAGGCACACAGGGCCAACACCCGGCATCATGGTGTGGGGAGCGATCTCCTACACTGGCCGTACACCTCTGGTGATCGTCGAGGGGACACTGAATAGTGCACGGTACATCCAAACCGTCATCGAACCCATCGTTCTACCATTCCTAGACCGGCAAGGGAACTTGCTGTTCCAACAGGACAATGCACGTCCGCATGTATCCCGTGCCACCCAACGTGCTCTAGAAGGTGTAAGTCAACTACCCTGGCCAGCAAGATCTCCGGATCTGTCTCCCATTGAGCATGTTTGGGACTGGATGAAGCGTCGTCTCACGCGGTCTGCACATCCAGCACGAACGCTGGTCCAACTGAGGTGCCAGGTGGAAATGGCATGGCAAGCCGTTCCACAGGACTACATCCAGCATCTCTACGATCGTCTCCATGGGAGAATAGCAGCCTGCACTGCTGCGAAAGGTGGATATACACTGTGCTAGTGCCGACATTGTGCATGCTCTGTTGCCTGTGTCTATGGGCCTGTGGTTCTGTCTGTGTGATCATGTGATGTATCTGACCCCAGGAATGTGTCAATAAAGTTTCCCCTTCCTGGGACAATGAATTCACGGTGTTCTTATTTCAATTTCCAGGAGTGTATTTGCAGCAAATCCATTAGAACTGTATGGCCACATTTTCGTATGTGTTTCTTATTCTTTTGCTAGTAACAAATTCACAAGATGAATTTTTGGGATGCAGTACCTTATTTCATTTCCTCATTTTAAAATGTTTCTGTAAACCTATTCTTAACTAAACGGACATTTCTCTAATTACAGTGCCAAGCCACATCAATATTTGTTATTTGGACCAAAAGGCAGCAGTGCACAACACTCTTATAGTGGAACGAGAATTATTGAAAGGTACGTAGTTGCCTAATCACAGCATACTACTATGGACAGGGCCTCAGTGAGCACGTAGATATTGCTTGTCCGAATAATTGCCCAGTGAGCTCGTAATAAGTACTGTAAAAGATGTGGACACTGCCAGAACAATTGTAGTGCAGGTAAAGTGCTGAGATTATACATGTATATGAAATTTAATGCTGGTTGATCATCGCTGTTACACTGATAACAATAAACGCGAAAAGATCGAAATGTAAGTTATACAGTATTGTGTTTATTTAAAAAGGAAAGATCACTAGACGAAGTAATAGCAGAAAGACACACACAGAAGAGAAGTAGCACTAAAACCGAGGTAAAATCGAGGTCACCTTATTCGCGCACCACGGTACTAGTGGGTTTGTATCTTACTGATGTTGGCAATGCACGCCGAAAGGCGAACTTGATCTCTTTGGGACAGTTTCTTACTGCCTGGATCGACACAGCCTTCCCAGCACCCAATTCTCTTTCCTCCTCGGAGTACCGACGAGTAGCATTCTGCAAGCAACGGTCGTCGACCGGTGTTGTTGACATCTATGAGGTAGATTTTCCATGTTTGGTGTCTGAAAATAGCGGTTGAACGTTGGGTGACGTCGCTGCGGTGTTCGCAAATTCGGTACGAAACTTTTGTTGAGAGCCCTTCTTGCTGTAAAGAGACAATGTGTGCGCGCCTGAGCTTGAAATGACCCTTGGAGGTATGCGACAGTATGTGCGTTGCGAACCACGTTGTCCTGTTTGATCTTGGAGCCACAATGCATTTTATTGAACTGCAGGGAGAACGCGGGTTTGCTTTTAGCTCCGTTACTGTGGTCAACAGAGTACGGAGAAATTAGTTTGATATTTGAAAAGAATGCAAGTAATGAAGATGGTGGAAAAACTATTGAGCAGTTCGTGTAAGAGTAAAGATACGCATAGGCGTGACTTCTGTAGATTTACAAAAAAAAGCATATGACAGCACGCTGGATCTGAAATTGCACCAGCCATGTAGAGACAAAGTATGGGATAAATGGATTAATATAGTTATGAGAATGTACGAGGAGACGGAAGTAAAGATGGGAACAGGATAACAGCTTTAAAACCATCAGATCTTAGTAATGTTGCAGTCTATGCTCGCTACTTCTTAACATATGCATCGACCAAGCAGTGGGTCCGCAGCTCATGGTTTAGTGACTAGCGTTGCTGCCTCTGGATCACGGGGTCCCGGGTTCGATTCCTGGCCGGTTTGGGGATTTTCTCTGCCCGGTGGCTGCGTTTTTGTGTTGTCCTCTTCATTTCATCATCATCATTCGTGACAGTTGTTAGACTGGATTGAGTTAAAAAAATTGGGACTTTGCACGGGCACTGAAGACCGCTGTTGAACGCCCCACAAACCAACAACCACCACCACCACCACCACCACCAAGCATTGGATGCACAGTAAAAAAAAAAAAAAAAAATCAGGAATTGGTATATTAGTTGGACAGGATAGAATGCATGCAGAGGACCAAATAATTTTAGCAAACAGCAGGTAAAATACATGCTGAATAAATTAAGACGAATGAGCAATATGGGGGTCTAAAATTTTATTTCGAAAAAGCAGAGTACATGTGTCTCGGAAACTGACATACGGCTGGGAGAGCAGTGTCCTGACCACATGCCCATCCGCATCCAGTGACACCTATGGGCTGAGGATGACACAGCGGGGGCCTTAAAGGCCTGTTCGGGAGCAGTTTTATTTTTGAGAGCACATGTGTATTTATAAACAAGGATCGGCTGTACTTCTCGAAGATAGGATGACATTAAACAATGAAAAATTTAAACTTCAATTTAGTTTCTGCTACATCCATTTCTGGCACCTCTGATAAAGATATTGAGGCAAAGGTGTTGGGCAATCGGGATGCGGCGGCCCGCGATTGATTTCAATTCGGTCGCGAAAGAAATCCCTGGCGGAGAGCTATTTTGCTGCTCTTTTCCTATATTTAATTTTGAGACTTTCTGTGTGTGGTAAGATTTTAAAGTGTGTGAGACCCATACCAGATGTAGGACGTATACAGCATAGGGCATAATCTGTGGGAGAGCGTCGCAGAAACGCTGAAGGAACTGCTGGCGGACTCTTGAAGATAGACGTGGACTATTCTGACAAACTCTGTTAACAAAGTTTCAAGAACCGGCTTTAAAAGATTACGCTAGGAATATGCTACAATCCCCCTACGTATCGCTCACGCAGGGATCATGAGACAAGATTAGAATAGTTAATGCACGTACAGACGCAATCGTTCTTCCCGCGCTCCGCACGGGAATAGAAAAGAAAGACACCCTAATAACTGGTACAATGGGATGTGCCCTCTATCATGCACCTGAGTGGTTTGCAGAGTACTGATGTAGGTGTAGTAGATGTAAATTCACGTTCCCATACGAAGGCGCATTTTGAGGTATGATGTATTGCGACGCCATCTCTTAAAGCTTAGCTCAAATGGCTCTGAGCACTATGAGACTTAACATCTGAGGTCATCAGTCCCTTAGAACCTAGAACTACTTAAACCTAACCAACCTAAGGACATCACACACATATCCATGCCCGAGGCAGGATTCGAACCTGCGACCATTCATATCAGTGCGTTAGCCCATAAATATGCACGAATACTTTATGTGCAGGGGGCGCTGCTCTTGCGTAACATAACGAGGCGACCACGAGCTTATGTGAATCAGGCCCACGGGTCAGCAACGCCTGCCATACATGATCTGATTTGAAACAATAGTGTTATTTACATAAAAAGGAGATTCCGTCGTATCATTGAGAATATAATTGCTTGCAGTGTAGAAATGCGGCCACTTACGAATAAAAGAAGGGGCAATATCAGGACAGTGGAATTAGATTTTATGAGAAGATGCGTGCAGGTTACCCGTGAGGATAAAATGAAAACATCAGAAGTGTGGGAAAGGATGGGAGTGACGCAGTCTATTAGCAGACTGTAGAATGGAACTTTTTCAGTCGTTTGGCACGATAAAATAATGAGTCATGAAAGGTATTAATGTGGGCCTTTAGAAGAACTAAAAGGTGACGACCACCTTTACCATGCGAATTATACAAGGTGTATCAAAAAGAATCATCCGATTTGGCACGTCTGTATTTCTGAAACTAATAAACATATCCAATGAATTTTCTTTTTGACGATCGGGAAACTTTTTTCGTATCTTTTCATAGGTGTCAAATACGCCCTCTTCAGATGCATGACATATGTCAGCGCGGTATTCAAATTTTTCACACACACTGCAGCGTGCATGTCTAGAGTTACAGCTTCCACCGCTGCTGTTATGCGATATCTCATTTCATTCATTGTTGTTGTGTCACAGAGGCACGTAAACAGTCATTTATAAACAGCCACCAGAAATAGTCACATACAGTCAGGTTCGGTGACGTTGGAGGCTAGTAATGTAAGGATGAATTATTTGATCCAGTGCGACCGATTCATCGTTCAGGAATCCTTTGATTTCAAAATTCCCTCGCTTCTAGATGCCAATGTGGCGGTAAATGAAATCGTTCGAGTCAGACTCCAACTGTGGAAAAAGAAACTTCTCAAGCATATCGAGCGAGATATGTGCTTCCTGTAAGAGTGTTCTCAGCAAAGAAAACTGGACGATATACCTTTTCCCGTGAAACTCCACAAAATTCATTAAATTTTGGAGAGTCTCTCATGTTGTAAGACTTCATATGATTGTTCCGTACCCCATATTTTAACATCATGACGGTTCATTCTTACATTTAAACGGAATGTTGCCTCGCCAGTAAACAGTGAGCGTGGAAAAACTGTCATCCCCCATCTTGCCAAGAATGAAACTACAGCACTCCACACGTTGTTTGTCACCTTGCTTGCAGCAGCTGAATTTTGTATGGTTTCATGTGTAAACGTCGGCGCAACACACGCCAGGCGGACATCGGGGGTATGTTGAGCTGTCGAGCTGCACTGCGAACGAATTTCTGCGGACTCCTTGTGAAACTATGGCGGACACGTTCGCTGTCTGTAACGGACACTGGCGATTTGTCTTTACATAAACCTGTTTCTCGGAACTCTTCATTCCATCGTCTAATGCTCTGTGCTGAGCGAGGATCCACATCGTACCTAGTACGAAAGTCGTGCTGAACATCTGCGCCTAGTGGCCGCGCGGTTTGAGGCACCATGTCACGGACTGCGCGGCCCCGCTGGCGCCGTTCTGCCCATGTGGGCGATTGCAGGCGGTACGCCACATTTTAACGTCCTGTCCGAATTTTAATACACTGCGCAGTGATCTTGGCCTGCCATGTACTCTGGATGAAATTTTAGCGGATGACCCAGGAGCAGCTGTTCGCGTTCTTCGTTTTATCCACTTGACAAACCTGTATAAGAACATTTTATTATGCTGTTTTCTTTTAATCCCTTGCCTGTTAATGTGCCGTTTATAGTGTTGTCGTTTTCAGTTGCTGTTTTAACATTGTGCCTCGCAGTACATTCATAAGTGTGTGTGTGTGTGTGTGTGTGTGTGTGTGTGTGTGTGTGTGTGTGAGTGTGTGTGTGATGTCCTTAGGTTAGTTAGATTTAAGTAGTTCGAAGTTCTAGGGGATTGATGACCTCAGATGTTAAGTACCATACTGATCAGAGCCATTTGATGCACCCTGTATATTGATTGAGCAGTGGCTGAAAAAGGGTTAACAGGTTTAGATTAGAGCAGGGCTTCCCAGTGTGTGGTCCGCGGACCCCTTAGGGGTCCGCCGGCTCTTTTCAGGGGGTCCGCGGTCGCCCTTCACCAAATCGTGTAAAATAATGAGTAAAATTATTAAATAAAAATGTTAAAATCAAATTCATCACTATTTTTTTTCCGTACTTCAGGTCGTATTCCCAAGCAGCCTTCGCGGTTCCTAAGTGAGAGCGCATACACAGTTAAGTGCCGGAGAATAAGGCTTCTCTGATCGACTGTTTCGCAACAATACGGGGGTCGTTTGTGCGACGGCTCATGGCGGTAGATGCACTGAAACCTTTGACGCATGCGCGGAGCGAGCTTTGTCAACCAATGACAGTGCTCGCTGGCACGTAGGCGGTTCCAGGCATCATTAAATGTTAAACTTGCTTTGTCAGTGCACTACCTATTTCATCAGTCGATTTTTGACCTTCAAGTTGTTTTCACTCATCTCTAAACCAGACTATTGATACCTCGGGGGGGGGGGGGGGGGGGGGAGGAGGAGGAGGAGGAGGAGGAGGAGGAGGAGGAGGAGGGTTATTGGGAACATAGGTTTCGCTCTGTAATTTAAAGTTACTGTTCTCTTGACTGACTAGGGGTCCGCCATGGATTTTCGATTGAAGAAGGGGTCCACCAGCTGAGAAGGTTGGGAAGCCCTGGATTAGAGTAACAGAGACTGCTGGAAGGTGAGAAGCCAAGAGTCAAAGAGGAAGAAGTAATGCGTGCATGCATTTACGTTTGTGGCGTGCCGTCTCGGTCGAGTGTGTGGGCAGTAGAGTGGCTGCAGGTGTCCTGGAAGCGGCGGGGACGGTCGCCGCGGGAGCCTTGCAAGTGCAGACGCGGCGCTGCGACAGGATGCGGGCAGCCGGCCGCTCGCTAATAGCCAATCAGCTGGCCGGACAGCCCCAGCCCTAACCGCAGCGCAGACCTCACTTCGCACGTCTCGCCTTCGTGTCCTTCGCGCGCGCGCCCCGTCTCATCCTTCGTCTGCCAGGCAAACTTAGCGACCGCCTCTGATAAGAAGGTGGAATGTATATCGCAGGGACAGCTTAAGGTAACGTGCCTGTGAACGCCTAGAAAAATGCTAACAATTTACTTACAGTTTACAAGCCTCTAATTAAAATTCGTGAACGCTTAGTAGGATGAAAATTGTATAGGAGTCTCTCTTGCTGAACGTCTTGATATACAATTAACGACATTAGTTCTCATATTGACTTTATTACAGTTTTTGTGTTCCACTTGCCAGTCATTGAGATCTATCTACTGACTATCTTCTGTGCCTGAAACTTCAAGTGCACATTAACATGTCTCTCTACAATATAGAGTACAATCATGTCATTTCAATAACAAGATTTTATTCTAGAAATATTTACATCTAATAGTCAAAATTAACGTTACTTTTCTATAATCAGTCGTATTTTCCTTTCTGTTGGTAATGTCCATAGTGTGCTTTATTCAAAATAGTACCCTGAACAGCTCAAAAAATTCTAAACCTCCAGGTCAGATTTTTTGTGCATAAAATAAGTAAAATTTAATTTTAAAGAAATTCAGTTCGAAGTTAGATTTTATCTGGCTCAGTTCTGTTGATCATAGTTCACTCCAACTGCATGAACTTCCTGATTAACATGTTACTCGTCTTCTGTTTTCCTTTCCTTGTTTCTCCTTCTTACTCTGTCCACTTTAGTTACATCAAGACCCCTTTTATAGCTTTGACACCCCCATAGAATCGAACGCAAGCAGTGAGTTTCATACTCTACCGAAAATATGTTTCCAGCAAGTCTAGAACTTCACACCATTGCCCTTTTTGGGAGCATAACAAATTTTGAGAATAACGAAGTACCAAACTCTCGAACTACAGAAATGCTAATAAGCTAATAAACGCTCCAAAACCAAACATAAGGGAAAAGTAAGAGCATCGCAAAGCAAGTCTTCTAACATGGCTGCCAACTCGAAAAACTTTCGCGAATGGGAAAGGCTTGTGAAAACAGCGGAAACGAGTTTGTTCGTACAACGAAAGATCTTTTTAAGTTCTTGAAAAACCATAAGCATTGTTTTAAGACTAAAAAGAAAAAATCTACTTTTTAAAGCGATGTCACAAGCATATGATCTTAAGCGCTGGTAGAAAAGGTGTGAATAACCGGTACGCATGCGACATCATGCACTAACATGTACCAAAACTCCGCGCCGAGAAAGGTGATTTTTCCGGGGCTCGTACTTCGGATTCTACTGGTGAACGGTCGTGTCAAATGTTTTGGGTAGCCCTTGTGCTAGGAACCATTTCCATACTCAACAGAAGGATGTTCTTACTAGAACTACCCTACAGTGCAGGGTCAAAGTTTGAATCATTTACCTTCCCGCCGTCTAAAGTAAATGGAAGATATTGGTTGGTTCTTTTGGCATTAAATGTGCGCCTTACGGGGCCTGTGAAGGCAGCATTTAGTTTACGGGCGGTTCGTCAAAAAATCCGAAAACAGTGTTTCTCACCATTCTTACCCCCTGTCGCCAGCGGATATCTAAATAACTATGTTCCCGTTTTCAAAAATCTTTATCCATTATCGACAAACTCCCCAAAACATTGTTTTTGGGTACCAACTATAGCCGCGGATTCCAAGGCAGCTATGCACAGCAAATGGCTGTAATTTGTACGATGTAGTCCTAAGGTCCACATCTGGAACTTTCTTAGGAATTATTTTAATATCTATATCCGTTTCCAGGATTCAGAAGTTCAAAGTTATCAAATGGCTCTGAGCACTAAGGGACTTAACTTCTGTGGTCATCAGTCCCCTAGAACTTAGAACTGCTTAAACCTAACTAACCTAAGGACATCACACACATCCATGACCGAGGCAGGATTCGAACCTGCGACCGTAACGGTCGCGCGGTTCCTGATTGAAGCGCCTAGAACCGCTCGCCCACCACGGCCGGCTCAAAGTTATCCTACATGTACACGTAAACTACGCGCGTAAAATCCGGTAGGCGTAGCGTAGCGTAATTTATAAAATGACGTAGCATGGAGAAACATGCAGCAAAGTGTCTGTTACCATCACGATTCTTGGAACTCCATGATGATGTTGTACTGAAGCGGATGAAAAAATTTTTTGTACGCAAAATTCGATCTGTAGTGTAAAATTAATTTCGCGTTATTTTAAAATTTTACTGATCCATAAAGTTCTTTCCATATCAGTGACATGCCATGTTGTTATTAAGGAAAGAAGGGCACCAGAGGAAAAATGTTCCCATCAGAGCCCAAAAAAGGCGAATATCCTCTTGTTTTAAGGAGTGACTGACAAAAAGGGGGGGATGGAGGTACCAGCTGCCTAATTCTACCTTCCTTAGCACCATCAAAAATTTTAGCATGCGAAAGTATTAGCGCTTTTTTATGTTGAGAGTGAAGGGAACAGTACCAGTGGAACAAGAATAAAGAGGAGGAGAGTGTGGTAGGGGATGAGAGCAGGTGGTAATGACAACGTGGCGAGAGGGGGGGGGGGGGGGAGGAGGAGGAGGAGAGGGAGAATGAGAATGAGGTAGTAGCAATAAGAGAGCAAGGAGGAGCCAGTTACAGTGAGAGGAGACAATAGTAGTAGGACAGAACGGAGGAGACTATGGCTGTGAGACCGGGGACAGTGGCTGTTAAAGAGACGCAGAGATGGCAAGTAAGAGTGGTTGGGTATGAACGCCTTGACGTTGGTGCACTAGTGGGCGTGAGCGAGTTATAGTTATGGTGCTTGTGGGAGTGACACGTGGGCTGAATGCTAAAAAGAGCGCTACTACGTTCGTATGCAAAATTTATGGGAAATTTATTGATGGTGCTAAGGCAGCTGGTACCCCACTTTTCAGTCACTTTTAAACAGTAGCTTATTCGTCTTTTTTGTGCTTCGATAGCACTTATTTCCTGGTACAATAATATATAGATTAGGCACACTTTCCATGCAATTTTGTAGTGAAGAGGTCCTCTAGGATACATATCACAAAACGAGCAAAACAAAGGTTCGCTTTGTGGGCCAACTGGGGCCGACCGACCGCCGTGGCATCCTCTGCCAATGGCATCATCGGATGCGTTCTGTAGGGGCACGTGGTCAACAGAGCGCTTTCCCGGCTGTTATCAACTGTTTTAACCTTGGAGCCACTACTTCTCCTCCAGTAGCTCCTGAGTTGGCCTCACGAGACTGAGAGCACCTCACTCCAGCCCTCCCACCAACCACAATTTCTTGGCAGTATCGGGAATCGAGCCCGGGTCCTCCGCCTAGCAGCCGCACACGCTGATCAGTGAGATACGGAGGCGGAACTCAGAAAGCAAGAATACACAACAAAAAACCACAAAGCAAAACACACATGCTAATGTACTTTCCATAGACGTCAAGCGAAATGGTACTTATAGATGTACAATAAGTCAAAAATCACTAACCTATTTTCGTTTAAAAGGTGACAATAAACTCGTCACAAAAATGAAAGTGGTCAGTTCACTGAGGTGCTTATGTTCTTTCCTGGGCTATTGTAGCCACACATCATCAAAGACAAATATCATTTTACGACAGTTATTTGCAGTGCAGTACTGCACTGAATTTGTAACGATGTTAAATTGTGCCAATACTCGCATTATTTGATATTATTAGTGATGTATACCCATCAGTTGGTTCTGCTACAGAAGCCTTTTCACACGACTCAGGTGAGTACAAATGACAGCTCCACCAATGCGCTGCCTTTTTATACCTTGTGTATGCCATACTACCACCATATGTGCATATCGCTATCACATTACGTTTGTCAGCTTAACACATATCGCTTCCTCCTACGCATATCTCGAGGAAAGACCATGAACCTAAAATCGGAGGAATTCAAGCTGAGGGTTGCCAAAGATCTTTGCCTCGCATCACTCGCGACTGGGACAGGAAAGGGGAAAATGAAACTTCCTGGCATATTAAAACTGTGTGCCGGACCGAGACTCGAACTCGGGACCTTTGCCTTTCGCGGGCACGTGCTATACCGACTGAGCTACCCAGGCGCGACTCACGCCCCGTCCTCACAGCTTTACTTCCGCCAGTACCTCGATATCGGCACACACACGAAGTACCCTCCGTGTCGCTCCATAAGGTGTCTTGGCGATGTAGGTCCTCCATCTCTTTGCCTTCGTCTTGCTATTCTTCTACAGCAAATCTCTGTACATAGCCATAATTTATGGAAGGGAAAGGAAGGAAGATAGTTTTACATCGCGTCGACGATGAAGTCATTTGAGAGCGAACTCAAGGTGGTATCACAAATTGAGTCCGCCTTGATGCAAAACACCGTGTTATTTGTTTATTTTGTTGCTGGTCGTGAAAGCTTTGCTTATAGTCATGCGGGACGTATTGAACTGCTTTCCTTGCCAGTGGTCATCGTTATCCAGGATTCTCTGTATGCCGTTGAACAGTGTGAACGGTATTTGAAATTCGTCTGGACCCCGAGCCACGTCGGGATCCTGGGGAATGAACACTCTGATAGCCCGGCCATACTAGCTTCCATTAAGCAGACTCTTCAGATCGGTATTCCGGAAATAGAGCTCCGATCGTAAAGTTTTAGGTGCCTGGAATATGGAATGGCTGGCTGACTTTACCAAACAAATTAAGGGTGATAAGGGATAAGAGTCTGTGGTGATCCTCCGAGCAGACGTCTCGCAACAACTCTGGCGTCCTTTGCCGGCTGCACATCGGTTATAGTTGGCTGACTCAGGGTCATCTCCTCCTTTGTGAGAACCCTCACAAGTGTGGGTGTGACGCCCATTTACGGTGATCCACATATTGCCAAGTTCATATTGACGAAATCGGTGATGAGTAGCTGCGGTCCCATTGTCAGTTTTTTCCAGATATCTGCAGCTCTTTAATCACTGTTCCACCTCGCTCATAGAGAAATTAATTTTGTTAGTTTCTAGGTACATATCTGAAGCCCTGCTTCGCTATTCTAGGACCATGATACTGTACTGTGACGCGCAAAATTAGTGTGAGCTACGACTGCACATGTATACAAACAGAGAAAAAAAAACTACGCAACTTCATTTCTTCGAGGTGATAATTTACACTTTTGCCGACCCCACTTGATGTGTTCCTTCCCGTAACATCTGCAGATGGAGAACAAAAAAACTTCTTACCGCTGTTCGCGAGCTGTTACTATTAGCGTTTTACGTGAATTATACGACGCGAGCATGAAGGTGTTTTCAGTTCCTTACCAGAAAACTGGTACTTGGAATTTTTAAGCCAGTTTTCATTACATAGGCAACGTCTTTCTTAGTGTCGGCTATTCAGAATTTTCAGTCTTCTCGTTACTCTCTCCAATCGGTCTAAGAAGCATATCACGACAATACACGCTGTCCTTCACAGACGATCCATGCCCCGTCCCCCCTCCACCATTTGTCACACCTGATACTAAACGCGCACATTTAATCAGTAGTGCAGTATGGGTTCTAAAAGTGCACTGTAAGCGTCTGCAGACTAGCTGCCTCGACTCTTCGTGCCCTACAAATAAAGTGACGTCTGCCACTTCATTTAACTGCAATTGAATTTAATGTAAACATTCTCCTAAATAACTCAGACATTTGTTAGTCTCCAGTTGTGGTGTTATTATCCTAGGCTAGATTTTTACGATTCGTGTACACGTCCAGGTTTGTATTTATCTACAGTAAGAACTTTACAACAAACTGATAGTTTTGTACATATTAACTGAATGTTACCGTAATTTTTAACGGATAATACTCACAGAAACACGCCAAATTGCTGTTGCTTTTAAACTCGGAACGATTGAGAACCCCCTTTAGGTTCATTTTGCAAGCAACCCGGCGGATAGGTGTCGCGTGCGTATTGGTCATTTCGCACGCCCTTCACAACAGCCACGAGATTAGGCCTTCCCAACTGTTGCTGGGCCGCTTATAACAGTACGTTTTGGCAATGAAGTGTAAATAAAGCGTGTCGTCGTCGTGGTTCAGTCCGAAGGCTTGTTTAATGCAGCTCTCCTAGCTAGGCTATCGTGTTCTCTCTCTCTCTCTCTCTCTCTCTCTCTCTCTCTCTCTCTCTCTCTCTCTAACTAACTATTGCATTTTGCATCGATTTGAATCTCTCTACTGAGAAGCCTCAGCTTCTCTTTCCAATTTTTTTACCCCCTCCCCGCCACACACAATTCCATCTATACTAATACTCAGTATTCCTTAATGCCTCAGTAGGTGACCTGTCAACGCATCACTTCGTTTAGTCAAGTCGTGCTGTGAAGGTTTATCCTTCCCAATTCCGCCCGGAAACCTCTTCATTAGGTACTCGGTAAACACTCGCAATGTCAAGCATTTTACGTAGACTTGCACGAAAACTAATTGAAAGAATTTTCGACAAACATTCTTCATCTAACTGGAACTGCTGGATTCGGCCGGTATTACACTACCAAATTTTCTTTCACGTCGTACTTCTTTTAGAATGGCTGACGAAGACTTACAACTGTGCTCTGGATTTGCGTGTACTACACCTGCATTGTATTTAGACGACGTTTGAAAGAGGAGCAGAAGGAAAGAAACAGGAAAGGCACTTGGCTGATGCCATGGGTTTTACGTTGAGATGCTAAAAAGCGCGGCCAACAGAATATGTTACGGGAGCTGTAAGTGGAGGACGTAAAATCGTATGAAAATTACTTCAGAACGGATATGTGCTCAAGAAAGTGGCTCCTCATATTATGGAGCAGAACACACACCTCAGCAAAGCTATATCCGCGAAGGAGAGACTTACCGTACATTGCTATTTCTTGCTACAGGAGAAAGCTATGTAATAGCGTAAACGTGAGAAGTTGTTAATAAATCACTGAAGGCAAATAACTATTTAATACATACAATAGCCATTAAGAAATATTATTATTCCTACAAAAGTTAATTTTTGCCTTAATATCTTTGGGGCTACATCTTGACCGTACTACACGGCTAGTGGCCTGGGCATTTTTTATTTTTCTTTTTCTTTATGGCTCTCGCTTCTTCTTGCTATGTTTTTGTATTCGGGATTCTGAAAGTTATACGTTCTGCCTCGTACATTTCTATCAGTTTCGTTGTAGTGGTGACGCACTTTATAAATTTCGAATCCATGTTGATAAACGTTAGATGCCAAAAACCTGCCGCTCCAAACGGTTACATTTTTCCACGCAGTAAACAGACGACGAACGCTTTTTTTAATCAAATCTAGGGGGGAGGCGTTGGATTTGATCAAGGCAGGCCTTTGACTAAGTTCCTTATTACATTCAGTATTTTTCGTTTTTTTATATAAGCTTTGTCAATGAAAATTTGATAGTATAATACCGGCCTAACCTGGCAGTGTACACCCAAAACACTTATTATCGTTTACTTCTTCGTCGAAGATTGTCTCGCTTGCCTTCGCTAATACTGATTTGACTGTTGGTCCAGTTTCATATCGGTTCTCAGTATTACCCCTAAGTAGTTACGCAATTTTACGTGCACCATGTGTTCACAACTGATCTTGTAATCTGATACTATTGGGATATTTTCTTTTTGTAACAGGAATTACTTATATTTCGACATTTAGAGAGAGCTGACGTTAATTACAAAAAGTGGAACTTCTATCCGTGTCTTTCGGCATTTCTCTTCAGTCGCCAACGCCGGTAGACGGTAGCATCATCAGCGAACAGTCTGACGCCCTGAGGTTAGGTATTCTTCAGATACCACAAAAAAAAAATACTGAATTCGAACGGGCGTCCATTTTCCTGAACGCGCTATCTAACATCTCACTTGAACATTACGCCACCGTAACATCCATCTGAACAGACCCAGTTACGTAGAACTTGTTGCTCCCATGCCTGCAACGTTGAACGTTTCTAGCCTCCTAAATAAAATCGAAAGAAATTTGACTTGGATTGATTTGTACACAGCTGGTTTAAAGGCATCAGATATGGCAGATGAAAATGTTATATTTAAAAAATAACTCGTTTCTGTAAATATTTGGAAAGTAATGAAATAAACTACGTTCGTAAGTCCGTAGGAGGAGTAACGTTCGTTAGGGTTTCCTGTCTAAACAAACATTTCTTTCACTAACGTGCTAACGACCACTGTCATCGCGAGAGTGAATGCCACATGACTATTTTCCGGACACCTGCTGAGTGAGGAAAGTAGAGGGTCGTTATAGTTAATCTTCGCTATTTGAAAGGGCCCCCATGAAAACTAAGTGATAGTATGACATGAAACTTTTTTTAAACATTTCTAAGGAGATGTGGAAGAGAAATAACAAATTATCGAAAGAAACCCATTTAGCCGGCCGTTGTGGCCGAGGGGTTCTAGGCGCTTCAGTCCGGAACCGAGCTGCTACCACGGTCCCAGTTTCGAATCCTGCCTCGGGCACGGATGTGTGTGATGTCCTTAGGTTAGTTAGGTTTAAGTAGTTCTAAGTCTAGGAGACTGATGACCTCAGATGTTAAGTCCCATAGGTCTTAGAGCAATTTGAACCATGTTGAAACCCATTCTAATTTAAACTTGAAGGTAACTTTCGTTAATTGCCTACCATGTTTACAGTTCAGGTTGCAAAGGTCACTCAGGGTGACTGCCATCTGCATCCACGACAGCCTGGGACCGCACAAGAGAAACCATTTCACAATTGCTGGCAGCACTATTCGAAAGGTGGACTATGGAATGTTGAGCTGTCGTGGCATAGCTCATGCACTGCTCGAAGGACTCACATCGTATCCAGGATTCTCAGCCATGGCAACAGTAACTTCAACAATTTGCGGCGCAGTTGGTCGTTGGCCTCTCCCAGGAGCAATTGCAAATTCTCCAGTTAATTCGAACTTCCGAATCATATCCCTCAACCCCGGTTCGGAAAGAGGACCTCTCCGCATTCTTTTAATACATAGATACTCGAGCCCGAAGAGCAGTAGTACTACCGCTGTTGTTTCGACAAAACATCTTTACTAGTAAAGCCCATTCTCACCTTGTTCAGACCCACGTTGACTCTCAGTAACTGTAATGCTTGTTTCAACCCTACGTCGCCATTCCAGTATCGGCGTCTGACGGCAAGACATGGGAAGTAATACTATTAGCAACGCACAGTCTGACCAGCAGTTCTATAAACTTGGGTACCCATGTGGTAAATAGCTTGCCGTCTACACGGGCTCAAGTAGCGAAAGTCGGCTCGAAACTAGATCAACATGGTCGAAAGTTACTGTTAATTGATTACTGTGAGTTGTTACCAACCACGTTTTCCATTCTTGATGGGTGTAGTGGGAGGTACACTGAATAGGAACAAGGAATAGAGTTAAGACACACAGGCGCGTCTTGAAGCAGCAATGGCCGTCCCCTTGCGGCACAACTGTGTTGTATCAGTGTTCAGAGCTAGGTGCCGCCTGCTCTTCACACGCTGACCCTGTTGTGCCGTGATTGGCTGTGGCTAAGGTCGCGCTGAATTTTCTGTGTGGAGTCGTCTTGCATTCTAGGCTACATATAGATAATCGCATAGCGCACTTCGTGTAGGCTTTCAATGAAAGACGTCAGAAATTGTTTCCACTTAGGCTTGCGAGCCATAGCCCTACGGGTTTTTTGTATTTATTCCAAAGATGGGGAAAATGTTGCAGTGTTTATTTGCGAAGATAATCATGAGCAATGTTTAAGGCAACATTCCCAAGTGTAAATAAATCACCTTAATGAAACTTGGTGAACGTGTAGAGGGGCAAAATAATGCAATACGTGTATGTCCAATTTACCTTTTAAAGAGTAAAACACACCCCGAAAGTCAATTTGGCATATTAGGTTCAGAAGGAATGTCTTAGAAATGATGATCCATAAAAAAAGTTTTTCATATAAAAGTTGATACGTAATTAAGGTTCTTGAAAACTGTATGAGCAGCTTTTGCAAAATACGCCACCATTAATTAAATATGAAAAATCAAAACTTACGTTACAACATAAATTAAAGAAACTATAGAGCCACATACATCCACCTGTAATAAAACTGGTTTCTGAAGTACCATTTTTGGAAAATAAGCTGTACACGATGTGCTGTGAGAGTATTTTCAAAATATGATTACTCATTATTACTGTAACGGTTCACTTACATATGTTTCATGTTTTCAGTTATTGTAAGTTTCAGATTCACGTTTTTGTTTAGTTTTCTAGTTCACCGTTTGACGTACGTGCATTTTGTTAATTTAAAAAAACTCATTATGATACAAAATTATCGCACTAATGATGATTTATAAATAAATGCTTAAAATATAACGTTTTTTTACATAATGCACATAAAATGAACTCAATTTCTTCACGTAATATATACATCGCAGAGCCTAATGTAAAACAAAACTCAGCAGGATTTGAAATTGTCGCGGGTGATTCTCCAAATAGCTTGATTTCCATACGCCATATTTCAGCACATTGGTAAGCCTTTCGGAATATAATTGAATATGTACTAGCGATTGCAAGTTGATTACATTGTTGCTCAAGTGGAGATTGACAGCTTATCATTGAATAGAACTAGATCTAGAGAATGTTCTCACAAAGTTCTTAAAACCTCGACAGCGTTACATGCCTCAGAGCTGTGCGTTTGCCGTCGAGCCTTTTGGGATCATCACGTGATCAGTTTTCTTGTCCTCAGGTACGACTCTCAAAGGTTTTTTCACTTTTTGTCGTCGTCGTCGTCGTCGTCGTCGTCGTCGTCGTCGTCGTCGTCGTCGTCCTGGCGAAAGAGGGTGCTGCACATTGCTAGGAGTGGTGTGAGAGATGTTCCTGTATGTAGTTCGCTCACAGGTGGAGTTCGTGTACAAGACGACGATGTATCTGTTTCACCAATCACAGCCAGATCCTCAAGTTCGAATATTCGTCGAAGTCAGCTGATCGTGGTGGGGTATAGGTATCATTCCGATACATCTCTCTTCGGGAACCGCATAGATTTTGTATGTTTGAACTGTAAGTGGCTTAGCTAGCCAGCAGATGAGACTAATTTGTGTGTTTAGGAACTGCGCCGAGAAGCCACCGTTCCAGAATAGTAGCTTCTGTTGAGTGCTTCTGTCAATGAATGATCTTATGAGTCAGTGACGTAGGATTATCTAAATGATAATGCTTTCACCATTTGACTTATTTCTTCTGGTTACACTATTGCAATTTCGGCTTTATAGCTATTGGCAACCGATTCATTATTGTCTTTTGGAAATAAGTTAAATTAAATGTCGCAGTTCATCACAAGAACATATTCATGATATTTATTATTCACAAAGTGGAATTTTGACAGCATTATCATTTAGACTATCATAGGCTTATACCAGTCTTCCGTGTGAACAGGAACGAAACGGTACGGTACCGTAACCATGACTTTTTGGAAATCGTAAGCTGGTACAGTTTTGCGACTGCTACAGAAATACTTGTTTTCGCAGCGTTCTCCAGAGGGCTTGTACAATTGGCTTTGGTGTACTGCGAAAAATAAACGTCACTATTCGACTGTTGGTCCGGACAGAGTTACTGCCTGCCGGGACTGTTCACATCTTCTGAAAACTGCAGTAATTAGTGTGATCAGACGTACCTAGTTTGCATCAATACTTACTCGCGTGAATTTTAAGATTACATTTTAGTCCATAAACCTTGCAATACACCCTCCGATCAGATCTCGCTATTTCTTGAATGGAAATTGTCAAGAAAATAGCACCCTATCCCTCGCTTCTAGTGATTCCAAGCGCTTCTTAAACGAAGAACAGTCGTTCTTGCGCGCATTGTTGATAAATGCCGTGTGTTGCTAATTTGGAATTCTTAGCTTTTTAGAGCCCTGGTTAAACAAAGAACCACGCATGCCGTATACGCGCAGACTCTATTAAGGAGAAAAGACTTTGCGAGTGGTGTCGAGCTGCGCACGTATTCCCCTCAATGGCTGAGTACCTTTCTCCGGACATGGTGTAATGCGGTGCGCTCATTGCTACCTCACGCAGGCAGAAACAAGGCGCTCTTTTCGCTGCTCCGTTTTGTTCTCGCGGTGCAGGCAACAATACACGCAATCACGTCGTCGACGCTTTCACTCACCTCCCCCTCTACGCACAAAATGGGAGCTTCTTCCGAGTCGCATTTAAAAGGCTGGCTTGACTGGGGCCTTGCATAAAGTAGTACTGTAGATCCTGTGGCATCAGCTCTGGGTGCAGCGACTCTTGCGACAGCCGGAGCCTCAAGTTTGTGCATTGTATTAGGTTTAGTTTTATATTTTTTAACTTTCTAAGTAAGCTCAATCTACTTTCGAACTTAATTCTTCGGCTCACTTCTGTCTTTCGAAGAGAGAGGCTCAGGTGTAGAAATGACTAGGGTTTGGATTCCTTAAGATATCGTGAAGTAGGTGGCTGCTTTTTGCAAACAGCAGGAAGCTGCGTAGTCCACTGCGGCTTCATGCGGCTGCTTATGGAATGGCAGAGCGACCTCCCACTGCAAAAGGCGCTGTGGAGCCTGCCAGCTACATAATGATTATGGAGCACCCAGGGGGGCTCAAAACAGTTTAGTGGGTACGTGCATGGCTAGCATTGGGCCCCAAGATATTGCACTACTTGTTCCTTTCCTGCGTTGCAATATTTTTTCCCTCAGGTTCTGTCTCTCTTAAAATAGTGCCTGCTGTCCCCCATGGGGCTCACCACTCTTTGGCAGGTACGTGACCGACCACCACAGGGTCCCCAGCCTTTGCATCACTACCTCCTCTTTCTGTGCTGCAAACGTACACTTACTCTCCGACCTTCTCTGACTTTGCGTTGGATGGTCCTCTTGGTGCAGACCCTGGACTTGCTTCACGATTTTGGTCTCGATTTCTGGTTTCACTATTGGCGCAATTTTCACCTTCCACTAACGACTATGTACTCACCATTATTGGTTTTGACGTTTATTTTGTAAATTTTACAGATGTGCGTATCGTGCAGGGAAGGTCGCTCACTGATGTATGCCCCACCTCTGTGTCCTCTCACCCTTCCACGCTGGCACCCTATCTTCCTGTTGTTGTACACCCAAACCCCAGTGCATTACCCGTCCTGTTGTGGGTGATGGCATCAAGTACCTGCATGATGGTAGCCCTCTGACCATGCAGGGACTCCCGGTAACAGATTACTGACCATGTAGCCGTTGCTGATCCTGGGTGGCGACCCTGGGGCAAGCCTCGGTCTTAACGGGTGGCACCATGGCGGACAGTTCACACATGAAGCGAATTAAACTTCCTCTCACTGGTAGTCAAACAGCCCCAGCAGTCTTTGTCTGGAAAGGCCTTTTGTGATGCAATACAGTAAGATCCCAACGCATTCCCTTCCCTGGCCATGCCATTGGGAGAAAAACAGGGCTAAATGATAAGGAGCAAAATCCCCCTCCCCCCAATACCTGGTCTGTAACAGGACTGACGGGGATACCTTTTTGTTGAACGCATTGTGGACAAATACGGGGCAGTTGCAGCCCTCTCTAAGATGAAGAGCGGTTTTCTCCTGATTAAAACATCTCCTGCCCAGTCGCAGGCGCTGTTCGCTTGTGAAAAGTTGGATGACATTCCCATGACTGTCACTCCCACAGGTGTTTGCTTTCACTGTGATCTTCTTTCGCAATCTGACGATGAGCTGGAGGCCAACCCAGAGTGATGGGGTGCGCACTTTATCTGTGTCCACAGGGGACCAATGAAGTTTGGACATACAGTCTTGCTGTTGCACTGCTACCTCTGTCTGCAGTGACTGTGGATGTCCTATGCATACGAATGTTCCTTGTGCCCCTCCCCAGATTTGTGCAAACTGTGGCGAGCTCCACTCTCTTTCCAACAGATTGTACCATTTTTAAGCATGAAAGGAATGCCGAATAGTACAAGACCCTAACTAGCTCACATATCAAGAGTCCAGAAAATAGTGAGCGTCTTAATCCCATCCAAATGACTCTATCTTACGCTAGAGCCACGTCATCGTCGACTTCGTCTTCTCTGTCGATGGTGCTTTCCTCTGTTGCGTTTCTTACAGTGAGTCCTCAAAGCTGTCCACTAATATCAGTCTGCTCCCCCCCCCCCCCCAAGCGGTTGGCGGTTGGGTTCCCTTCTGGTTCTTCCACTGCACCCACTTCAGGAGTATTGACTCCCAACTTGCCAGGGACACTGGTCCACATCCCCTGGCTGGAGGCATCCCCTCTAGCGAGGAAGAGGTCCATTAGGACTCTTCCTTCCATTGTTCCTGCTGGTCCACAGCCAGAGGCCAGCCAGTGGTTGAAGGGGCCACAGGCTCCTGACCATCAGACTAATCGTTCCACCTCTGACCCTGAAACCAGTCCAGGCAAACCTTCTCAGTCTTAGTCTTCTGAGGAGGAGAAGGGCAAAAGGAAGTCTTCTAAGACGAAGGAAACTCTAGTGGCCCACACGTCACTGGACTCTGAATGTCGTCCTTCCGTGCCCAACAAGGAGATCCTGCTGGCCCCTGAGGCGCTAGATCTCCTCAGGCAATGTGCCGCAGAACCTATGTCAGTGGCTGTTTGGGTAAGGGCACACCAGGATTTTACCATATTCAATGTTCATTCCCTCCAGATGATGTGTCCCAGGATGTGCTATCTGCATTACTGTCTCAGCTCCCCACCTTACCCAGTTTTGGAAGACTTAACGCTCATAACCATTTGTGTGGTGGTACAGTGATCACTGGCCATGGTAAAGACATCGAATCTTTTTACTGACACAGCTCGATCTTTGCCTCTTGAACTTTGGTGCCACTGCACACTTCAGTGTGGCACAAGAAACTTATTCAGCCTTTGATCTCTCCTTTTGCAGCCCAGGTCTTCTACCACCTATCCACAGAAGGGTCCACGAGCACCTGTATGGTAGTGAGCAATTCCCGATTTTCCTGTCTCTCCCTGTGTTCCTCCCCTGAAGGTCCATCATTTCGGTTCTCTGTACTGCTGACGGGAATAGGTTCACCTTTATCATCCTTAGCTCCCCATAACAAGGGAGCATCAATGTAGCTGTTCGGCATACAATGGCAGGCATTCTTTTGGCAGCCCACCAAACCATCTCCTCTTCCTCAGGATCCCACTGTGCTCTGGCTGTGGCCATTGGAGATCATAGGTAGGCTCTCTCCAATGCCATAAGTGGAACCTTTCACTCAAGCATCTCACTGCCTTTAAATAGTTCCTTGGCCATGTCCACTACTCCATAAAATGAGGAAATCAAGAATCCTGGGAATGGTAGGTTTCCACCATTGGATTGCATACCACTCCATCACAGGTATGGGCAAAACTGACCTCGATGATCTTGTTGAATTCGAGAGTAAGTCAATTATCATCCGCAATTTATATTTTTGTTTATTTTGGAGTGTAATTAGCAGTCTTCGAAAGGGAGGTAAGAAGGAAATGACAAGTATTTTGAACAGGTCAGTAAAACTGCTGGTGAATCCTGTGGATGCCTTGGGCAGATGGAGGGAATATTTTGAAGAGTTGCTCAATGTAGGTGAAAATACGATCAGCAATGTTTCAGATTTAGAGGTACAATGGGATAGGAATGATGATGGAAATAGGATCACATTTGAGGAAGTGGAGATGGATAAGGAGCCAGACGACTGTTCCGTCACAAATGAAGAAACCATTTAGCGTTTACGTGAAAGGATTCTCAAAGATGGTTACTTATTGATGAAGTGACACATTGTCTGCAAATGAGTCACGGTTCTGCCTACGAAGTTGCATAAACAAACGCGCTTTTACATCTGCAAAAAACGTTTGGATCACTGTGGTAACGAAGGGGACACTTGTTAGACAGGATCATACTGGTGACGAAACATGGATCCATCATTACGAGCCGGACAACATATTTTAATTGTTGTGCTTACTTTAATTCCATGGTTTGACGAGACTGTGATTGGAGCAAAAAAGCTTTTAGAATCGCCAACTATTCACAGTAATGTATAGTTTTCCGAAACTACTATAAAGGCGGAAAAACAGATGTTCAATAATCCTTAAATAAGCGTAACAAGACGACAGAAGTTTATTGTTGTCCAAAAAATCAATGAAAGTCCAGTCCTATCTCGCGTACCATTCATGTATCACAGGACAGTAATGGGTTAATGGCGAACATCTTAAACACATCATAGAAATGTCATGTTAGTTTTGCTGGAAAGATGGCAGAGTTCGTGCATTTGTAAAGGAACTTCCTTGAAAGCCGCTACTATTTATTTATTTACTTATGTGCTTGCTATTTTTGTTTCGTCTGTTACCGAGATATAAGAACAGACAAAATGTTGCACATGAATTGGCGTGAATATAGCAAATAATGCTGTAACGTAACTTCAAATCTGTTAGTATAACTAAGCATTATGGTGTGCAAGGTGGAAAAGTTCCCATAAAATACCTGCGTAAAAATGATTTTAAAAAGAAAAGACAAAAGTTATACATCTGGCGCATGCAACTATTCTATTGTACTAGTTTTGTGATTTATAATTCTGTACTACACCCCTGTATAACACTACACTGTTGTACTGTTCTTGTCACAACCAAGCTAGATTTCTCTCTTGTCTGGTTAGGTAGCCCAGGCGCGCTGAGACACAACTCGGGATTCACAGGAGGTGTGCCAACCCAAGGTGTAGAGATTGGGAGCTGGCTGCCAGGGTCTCAGGAAATCCTTCCTGGTCCTCCCTGAGGCTCATCTCCTCGCTGCTTCCGGAAGGTTGTTGTAGGTGGATGTTCTTCCACGCTGCTTCTTGGGATCTCTCAGCCATGCAGGCTTGCAGTTCTTGCGCCGGTATTTTAGCTGTCAGAGAGTTCAGCTTATGACATAGTTCTCAGTCCTTATGTTATAAACCTTTGTATTGCCGAAGACGTTTCTATCCTGGTCCTTAACACCTTGTCCAGTGGCACACTCTCAGACGATGTGGTCCAGGGTGCCGATTGCTCCACATTCACAAGTGGTTGTGGTGCGTTGTCGTATTTTCAGTAAGTATCTGCGATATGGACCATACCCCTACAGGTAGTGTGTAGCTCCCTTGGTCAGAAGGAAGTATGACGTTTTGGAATTTTATTTTAATGACGAGCTGGCAAGTTGTCCCTGTTTCTGCCGTCCCAGATTTCTTACCATTCTCTACTAATGCATGCCTTCATTTCCTTCCTCGACGTGGCTCGTGGGCCAGGTATCTCTCTTACCATACCATAGCTGCCCTTCCTGAACCAATATTGTACACTTTCTTTCTTCCAGGTCCATAGGTAGCAAGTCTAGTATTACTGACCACCTCCCTCTGTGTTGGTCTTCAGGTGCCTGTTAGGCAAAGGATTACACTTTCAGCTTTCTGGCTCTATACGTCAAAACGCTCGGCTCTTAGTCGACAATAACGAGAATTATAGCATTGTGGTAGTGCGTAGGAGTATCAATCAATAGAAGCATTTTCACAAACTTCATAAAGATCAGAAGTAAAGTTCATAGCTTTTTGAAAGCGCAAATATTTTTCCCTAATTCGAGTAATTTTCTTCAAATCAATTAGTATCATGTACTAGAGACTTTCCAAAGTTGCCTGTGTTTGTCGTCAGGTTTCGTGCTACCTTCATACCAAATTTCATCGAAATCGGCTCAGCGGGTTAGTAGCGAAAACGTAGAACAATTACTTTTTCATTTATAATAGTAATATGGATAAAACTTCATATTAAGATTTTTTTTCCGTGATTCGGTTTCGATGAACTGTAACCTATACGGTGCCCTGGGCTATCTGTGAAAACCCTATGGAAATTCATCTAGTGATTTTCAAGGAGCGTGTTTAGAGACACACATGACAGTTTCACATATTTATTATTAATATAGATTTTAATGCCCCTCTGGAAGACTATTTCTACATATGCATGAAAGTTTTGCTTTTCATCGATTCTTGTAATAATCATGGTACCCGTATACTTTCTTTCTGTTTGTAGGTTGGTCATTTATTCTGATGGTGAGATTTTTCTATCTTGATAATGTTCCTTTTAGTATCATATAAACTGTTTCGAGCGCTGCCATCTGTAGTTTTTCTACACACCATTTACTTACTGTTTCAAGAACCAACCTACTATTTTTCCTGTAATTTGTCTCCTGTGTTGCCACATACTACAATAAACAGATCGTCTGCGTAGGCGATGCAGCCTGTAGGGTTTGTTATACTCATAAGCTGCTTCAGCAATGGCTCAAAGGCGACTGTAGAGCAATAAATTGGGGAATATCGTTCCACACTGTGGAATCTTCATACAACAGCCATGATAAGTCGTCGAACAATTTGAGACACCCGCTCTTGGGTTCGTAACAGGTCGGTTTATCCCATAACAAGTTTAACAGAAATGCTCTGACAATTTACATGGGAATCCGTAGAAGAAAGAGACCGTTGCTTTCGGGAAACGGTGATGGGTGAAGTCGGGTAACCTGTGCTCGAAGGAGACGATAGGACCAATTTGCTGCCGCCATCGTATACCTAAAGTACAGAATAAGATATGTAAAGCATATATTGGATTGGCCCATAAGTTAAGGTTTCTACAAGAATAAACAAGAAACGAACGACGAATTAATCAATGTATTTCCCATTGTTGTTTGCAACTTCAGCCTAACGTTCAACAAGCTGTTTAATGCCTCGACGATAGAAATCACCAGATTTCCACTCGAAGAAATTGCTCAACCAAGTCTTCAGTCCTAAGTCATTACTGAGTGAAACTCCACGCAGTGCGTTAGAGGGCAATCTGAACAGACTGAAATCCGAAGGCGCCAAGTCGGGGGAACACGGAGGGTGTGGCAGCACTTCCCAGCCATGCGTGACTTCCTTTGTCGTATTGGCAGTGTAAGGGCGAGTGTTGTGTTGCAGAAGAACGCCAAGTCGTCGATGAATCTTTTTTGTTCGATAGCGTTGTTGAGTCGTGGCATGTGTTGGCCGCTACGTTCCCCATTCACTGTTGGGTTCCAATCAAGCAGTTCGTGGTGGATCACGCTTTCCCATTCCTGCCATATGCACATCGTTTAGCGTCAGTGAAGTTCTAGTTTTGCTCGCGATGTCGCCTGTTTGTTGGGGCTAAGCCATCCTTAGAGCTGTTTCATATTGACGTAAAGGCACAATTTTTCGTCCATGGTAACACTTCGGTGGAGGAATAGCCGCTTGTGCCTACGCGTTAACCGCTGATGAGCAAGCAAACCGGCGGAGATCGTGGCTCGTAGACTTTCGCAGTTGTCGGCCAAAGCACGCTCATATCATGCGCCCAGCCTTTGAACATTTGCCACCGAGTGAACACTGCTCTAAAATACTGTGGAAGCACTCCATTCCCTCGTCGTTTAGCGTTGATCATCGTGGATAAGTTGACTGAGTCGCTGCCCACGTCGAACTGAATGCGCCGTCCGGTGCGATCCTAGTCTTTGATATGTTACTGCAATGACTATGTTGTTCAAAAGTACGGCGCAGGGATCCTTCAGACATGCATTCATGCACACACATAGATGATGACATATGGAAGATTGGGTCTGGCACTAATGGTAAGGCAACCGCTCGCGATAACGGGAAATTCTGGTTCGAATCCCAGTCCGGCACAAATTTTCACTGTCGTCATTTCATAATACAGCTGATGGTTGCTCATATTCTCGGGATTTTTTGCATGAACTGACCTCTCGATTATGTCCCATAAATGTTCGGTGAGAGGTCAAATCATTCGCTCGAATTGTCCAGAATGTTGTTCTAACAATTCGCGAACAGTACTGGCCTTCCATCGTTCTTTGCGACCATTAAGTCCATAACTGGCTGCAAATGCTCTTCAAGTAGCCGAAGATAACTATTTCCAGTCAATGATCGTTTCGAAACTTCCTGACAGATTAAAACTGTGTGCCGGACCGAGACTCGAACTCGGGACCTTTGCCTTTTGCGGGCAAGTGCTCTACCAAATGAGCTACCCAAGCACGACTCACGACCCGTCCTCACAGCTTTAATTCCACCAGTACCTCGTCTCCTACCTTCCAAACTTCATAGAAACTCTCCTGCGAACCTTGCAGAACTAGCACTCGTGGAAGAAAGGATATTGCGGAGATATGGCCTAGCCACAGCGTAGGGGATGTCTAGCTGTGGCTTGTCCATGTCTCCGCAATATCCTTTCTTCCAGGAGTGCTAGTTCTGCAAGGTTCGCAGGAGAGCTTCTGTGAAGTTTGGAAGGTAGGAGACGAGGTACTGGTGGAATTAAAGCTGTGAGGACGGGTCGTGAGTCGTGCTTCGGTAGCTCAGTTGGTAGAGCACTTGCCCGCGAAAGGCAAAGGTCCAGAGTTCGAGTCTCGGTCCGGCACACAGTTTTAACCTGCCAGGAAGTTTCATATCAGCGCACACTCCTATGTAGAGGGAAAATTTCATTTTAGAATGATCGTTTCATTTGGACCAGAGGACCCAGTCTATTCTATGTCAACACAGCCAGTGCCATTATGGAGGCACCACTAGCTTGCACAGTGCATTGTTGGCAACTTGGGCTCATGGCTTCGTAGGGCCTGCGCCAAACGTGAAACCTCCCATCAGCTCGTACCAACTGATATGGGGCCCACATGACGACCCCCTTGGTTTCCAGGCGTCCAGGGTCCAGTCTATATCGTCATGAACCCAGAAGAGGCGCTGCAGGCGATGTCGTGCTGTTACCAAAAGCACTCAGATCGGTCGTCTGCTGCCATAGCCCCTTAACGTCAAATTTCGCTGCGCTCTCCTTAATTTATTTCTGCGGTTATTTCCCGCAGTGTTACTTATCTGTTAGCACTGACAACTCTATGCAAACGCCGCTGCTCTCGGTCGTCAAATGAAGGCCGTCGGGCACTGCGTTATCCGTGGTGGAAGGTAATGCCTGAAATCTTGTTCTCGGCACACACTCGACACTGTGGGTCTCGGAATATTGAATTCCTAGACGATTTCCGAAGTGGAATATCCCATATGTCTAGCTCCAACTACCCTTACGCGTTCAAAGTATGTTAATACCCATCGTGCGCCATAATGACGCCGGAAACCTTTTAACTTGAATCATCTGAGTACAAATGACAACGCCGCCAATGCGCTGCTTTTTTATACCTTGGGTACGCGATACTACCGCCATCTGTATGTGTGCACATAGCTATCCTATGATTATTTATAAATGGTGAATCGCCTAAAACTTGTACCGGAAATATTGCGGAAATGGGAAGTGTTTTTGATGTGCGGGTTTCACAAATTCGTAAGCCATAACAGGTAAACAATAAGTCCGCGGAATACCATGCAACGAAAGCAGCTTCTATTTTATGTGAAACAAAAACAAATTTGGTATCATTTACCACTCCCAGTATTACGGATGCGAGAACAACTCAGAACGCGAGTAACACATTTACAGGTCAAAGAGTGAAATATACACAAGAGGTCCTAATCAAAAGCACACTATGATGAAACTTCCGTTAGCTATGAAACGAAAACAGTCATGGATTACTAATAGTCAGTAAGAATGCGAGATGATACATTGATAACCTTGCAGCACTCCAAGCGGCGTGGCAGCGAACTAAGGGCGTGTTACCAGAAGTCCCTATGTAAGTTTGATCCACATGGTGCCAACAAACGTCACTAGATCGAGGTACTAGCGAAACCTCGAGGATTGGACAGAATCCGGTTGCTATGTTTTCTTCATGTATTATTATAGTTACGTTGTTAAGCATAACCTGCGCCATAGAAGATATTTGTGTCCGCGTTTGTTATTAAAATCCATAATGCGTTATAAGCGCTAAGACAGGTCGTTGTGATAGTGCCAACAACTCACAAGATAGCAGGCCGTTCAAAAGATCGGTCAGAAGCCGAGATTTCCCGAACTTTGATTGCGAATCTAACTGTTCGAACAGTTTACGCCAAACACTGCGTATAAATGACGTCTATGAATTGAATTGTATCTCTGCTTTGTAATGAAAGATGTTTGTGTTGTCAACACCAGATGGCACGGAAAATTCGCCGACACCGTAAGTGAACTTCAGTTGTAACTTCCATGATACGAAACTTTCTAGTTGTTTCCACACATTCTCTGGTGCCGTAATCCGGGTAAAACGAAACAGACTGGAACTTCTGGAATAACTGAGACGTCTACGATACTTCAGATTCCAAAAGTCAACTTTGACCAGTAACGTCCTGTGTGACGTCATAAATTTACTAATTGACGAATGTAACCGGTCTGCATGGAGGCATAATTGTACCTCCATGGCGGCCTTTTATTAAATGTTATCAGTGGTTCTCGTACAAACTAACGTAAAATGTTCTTTTTGTTTGGAATATGTCGCGATTTCCTTTGGTTAGACAAAAATCTAAGGCACAGCATAAATTTGCTCAGAGTGGATAAAGTCCTATTGAGAATTTCCGTTATCATAACTCAAAGGTGATTCGGAGCAAATATTTCAAAACAACCACGCTTACTCGTAAACAAACAAATGTAGCAAAGAAAAAAAGGTAATACGCATTCATAGTAAATATTAGGTTATGAATATAGTAACAACACTCAATAAACGTGCAAATTATTATAAAAGTTACAACAATTAAGTCAAAAATGATGAGGCATTTCCACAAGTGCTTCATTTGCAAGTACCGGTTTCAAGTCAGTATAGAAGCATCTTTAGATTTATAATTTTTAATTTCCATAATGTAAATAGACAGTTACGGAGTCCCAGCTTTCTAGAAGGTACCGACGTTAAAAGTTAAACCACGATTGTGGGTTGTCGTAATAAAATTGAACACCCAGAAGATGCTTGTATAAATGTACAAAGTATGACTGCTGAGTGAGCCTGACCGAATAACACCGTGTAGGATATACACTGAAGAGCCAAAGAAACTGGTACACTTGTCTAATATCGTGTAGGGCCCCCGCGAGCACGCAGAAGTGCTTCTGCACGACGTGACAGACTCGACTAATGTCTAATGTAGTGCCGGAGGCAATTGACACCATGAATCCTGCATGGCTGTCCACAAATCCGTAGGAGTACGAAGGGGTGGAGATCTCTTCTGAACAGCACGTTGCAAGACCTCCCAGATACGCCCGATAATGTTCATGTCTGGGAAGTTTGATGGGCAACGGAAGTTTTTAAACTTAGAAGTGTGTTCCTGGAGCCATTGTGCAGCAATTCTGAACGTGTTGGTGTCGCATTTTCCTGCTGGAATGGCCCAAGTCTGTAGGAATGCACAATGGACGTGAATGCGTGCAGGTGATCGGACAGGATGCTTACGTACGTGTCACCCGCCAGAGTTGTATCTAGACGTATCAGGAGTCCCATACCGTTCCAACTGCACATGCCCCACACCATTACAGAGCCTTCACTAGTTTGAACAGGCCTCTGCTGACATGCCGGGTTCATGGATTCATGAGGTTGTCTCCGTATCCGTACACGCCCATCCGCTAGATACAATCTGAAACGAAACTCGTCCGACCAGGCAACATCTTTCCCAGTCTTCTACAGTCCAATGTCCATGGTGACGTGCCCTGCTGAGGCGTGAAGCTTCTTATAGTGCAGCTACGAATGAACACGAGTGGGTCTTCGGCTACGAAAGCCCATATCGATGATGTTTTGCAGAATGGTTCGCACGCTGATACTTGTTGATGGCGCAGCATTGAAATCTGCAACAATTTGCGGAAGGGTTGCACTTCTATTAGGTACATTGAAAGATTCTCTTCGGTCGTAGTCGGTTGCATTCTTGCACATAGTTTTCCGGTCACAGCCACGTCGAAGATTTTATGTTTTACCATATTCGCGATATTCACAGTACACTCCTGAAATGGTCGTGCGCGAAAATCCCCACTTCATCGATACGCCCGAGATGCTGTGTCCCATCGCTCGTGCGCCGACATCATCACTTCAGATTCACTTAAATCTTGATAATCTGCAATTGTAGCAGCAGTGACCTATCTAATAATTGAGCCATTCTTGTCTTATATAGCCGTTGCTGGCCGCATCGCTGTATTCTGTTTACATATCACTGTATTTGAATACTCTTGCCTATATTAATTTCTTTGGCGATTAGTCTATTATCAGCCCCAGCAGACACCAACTGTGTAGAACGAAAGAAGTAAAACTTAAAACCGTTTGTAACGTGGGTATTGAGCAACACACTCAATACCCACGTTACAAACGGTTTTAAGTTTTGCTTCTTTGGTTCTACACAGTTGGTGTCTGCTGGGGCTGATAATACACTAATCGCTAAAGAAATTAATATGGGCAAGAGTATTCAAATACAGAGATATGTAAACAGAATACAGCGATGCGGCCAGCAACGGCTATATAAGACGACAAGAATGGCGCAATTATTAGATCGGTTACTGCTGTTACAATTGCAGATTTTCAAGATTTAAGTGGATCTGAAGTTTGTGAAAATGCAAGTTTTCTTTATTTCTAATCTCACATCACACACAGAGATGCATTGATTAGTTAGCTTTACATTTCATAAAAGGTATCATAAAAATCATTAGATATAAATGAAAGTCAGAAGCAAAGGGGTATAAGTATACTTATAATTTTGATAAGACTAATGTCACTTGTACCTCTTTCCTTCTGACATCTTCAAATAAGATAGTTGTGTTCAATTTCATTTATTTTGCTAATTTCATATCATCTCCAAGTACATTAAATTTCAGAACAAGTTTAATGGGACCAATGCATCGTATCACAATTTTGCACACTTTTTTTTTCTTTTTAAATTCACGAGTCAGAAGCTAGTTGATATTCTCATCACAGCCTGCAAATTACTGTCTGTTAAATAGCTTCAGTACTTGCTCTTGTTGATTTTCAAGCAAGAAAAACTTTGTTCACAAATATACGTCGAGCCAAATGTGGAGAACATTTTGCCTGCAAATTTCTTGATACATGGAAATTTTTCAGCTGACAAAGATTTATGAAAGTCAACTAAAGTTCCGGCACTAAACCTTTCTTTCACTGCATGATCTGCCTGCATGTTAGTCAGTTTAAGTTGCAGCTCGTGTGGTGCAGTGTCAATATCATCAGTGATGGGATACGATAAAACATTAAATTGAGGCTCAATTTTCTTAAAATCTTGTAGTAAACTCAGCCTCTAAACTCAGCAGATAGTCCCTAATCTTATCTGAAACACTTCCAGGTACTTTCTGTTTCCCTAGTAAAAGGAAATGACAAAATTTGCCTTCATTTGCTTGCCTTGCAAACAGACCTAGTTTTGATTTAAATGCTTTGACGTGTCCACATTTCATGAGCAAACAACCCCTTTCCCTGCAATGTCACATTCAGCTCATTCAGTTTCTTCAAAAATATCAGCTGCAAACACATCTCATATTTCCACATCCCATTTTTTGCAACAAAATCATGAGATACCTCCTTAGTGTCCAGAAATAAAATAATTTCATCCTGTAATGCCCATACTCTTTTTAATACTTTGCCCAAGCTCAGCCACCTCATACTGTTATGGTAAATTACATCTTCATGTTCTGCCCCCACCTCCTCAAGCAGAGACTTGAACTGTCTGTGATGGAGTGCCCTTGCTCTGATTGTGTTCACAACACTAACAACAGGATCTACCACATGCTTTCAGTCTAGCGCAGTCTTGCAGAGGCTTTCCTGATGAAAAATACAATGAAAATCCAAAATCACTGTCTTAGGCATGTAACTTGTTTTTTTAAGTTTCAGCATACCTATATTTTTCCCACAGAAAACTCTGGCCCCATCTGTTGTAATGCCTAACATTTTGTTCCAGGATAAGCCACTTGTTTCCACACAATTAGAACCACTGGTCAGGACTTGTTAAAATGTGTTGTCTTTCATTGATAGTATACCAAGTAATTCCTCGGTGATGACGAAATGTTCATTAATTCCACGGATAAAGATGAGTACTTGTCCAGTGTCTTCAATATCTGTGCTTTCGTCCATTGCCAGTGAAAACCAAACAATCTTCGCTCAGAGTCTTCAGCTGGTCTGCAAGTTCTTCACTGATTAAATCAATGCGCCGCGCTATAGTCCTCCTTGACGACGAAATGCTCTCAAATTTGGTTTTAACCTCAGAACGCAATACACTTGCACACTCTACCATGCACTGTTTGATAAGCTCGCCATCTGAAAAAGGTTAGTTTCGTTTAGCAAGGTTATAGGCGACAATGAAACTTGCTTCTGTAGCACTATTTTGAAGCGGTGTTTGCTTCGTAAATAACGCTTGTTGCTTCTTCAAGCGTTTCACGAACTCCGCTGCCTTTATTTTTCGTTCTTCATCTGAAAGTTTGCAGCCAAAGTCACTGTGTTTTGTTTCGTGATGTCGTTTCAGATTGTACTCCTTGAATACGTCAACTGTATCATGACATAGTAAGCATGCGGATTTATTTCCTGCATCAATAAAGAAATATTTGGTCGTCCAGTCTTCATTAAGCAGACGGCACTTATCACCAACTTTACGCTTCTTCTTAAGAGTCATGATTTGCACTGAAGTAAAAAGAATATATTACGTTGTACTGCTGCACAGACAAAACACAAGTAAACCACCCGAAAACAGAAGGAAATTGCTCTGAACGTTGTACTATTCACTCGGCGCGGGAGAAATACAGCGCACCCTTCAGCCACCGCGTAGAGCATAAATTTGCGCCAATAGCAGGATGCACAGTGCTATTTTACGTGCCCTTTGGTGGCTGATGGTAGTGCTCCCATGATCCACCGCGCGTACATACAGCTACGCTGGTTGCGTGACTGTAGAGACATCTATCGGTAGTACGCACTACCAAGTAGCGCAGACTCTCGCGGATTTTTTAGTCGCCCGGGGAAGGGAAATTTTGTTTTTCCTATAATTTTTGTAAATGTCTTGGCGGGCCCCACACAACCCCACCCGTGTCCTACGTGGTGTTAATCAGCCTGGCTTATTCAGCAGTCATAATTTGAAATTTTTACTAGTATCTTTTGGGTGTATTCAATTTTATTAAATGACAACCCACCATTGTCGTTTAACTTTTGACGTGGATAACTTCCCTAAGGCTGGGATGCGTAATTGTCGATCTACAGTATGAAAATATAACCATTGTAAACCTGAAACTGCGTCTACACTGACGTGAAAACTGTAGGCCTAGTTGCGAATAACGTACCGTCATACAGCTATGCGGCTTTCGAAACACATCATTCTTGACTTTTAATTGTTATAATTTTTATAATTTGAATGGATATTGAGTGTTGGGTATTGTTACTGTTGTTCATAATGCCTCTGAACGGTTTTCCCCTCCCCTTAGAGTTACATGTAGAAAGTGTCATAGTTCACTCGATTAACTACTTACGCATGTATTATATGGGAAACAAAGATAAAAAACACAACAGAAAGGAAATATACATACGTGAAATAAATAGTTATAGTTTCCGCGACTAAATAAAGGAACAGTACAGGAGCTTCAACGTCCACTACAATCTCAGTGCCTAAAATACAACGAATAGTAAACTCGAGACATTATCTCGGTAATTCTAATTACTAAATATAAAACGTGACAAGTAGTAGCTGAGAAACAACGCTAATCGCACTTCATTCGCAACGAAAATTCGTGAAACGTAACGAAACGTTGAGAATCGACCACTAGAATTCACCTATATAGATTAATTCTAGATACTATTTCCGGGGATTGTCATTTTTCACGTTTTGTAGTAGATGAGCTTTCTTTTAGTATTTTCATCGTTGATATCGGTCAATGTACACAAGTCAATTCGAATAATCGATTCCACGTTCCGTCATCTTTCGTCATTTTTCTAGATGTGTGATTTGTTCTAGATGCGTGTTATTTCGTTAAGAATTTGTTTTTCGTGTCGCTACAAAAACGCGGTAACTGAGCTTGACAACTACATTTGATCTATTATAGCTAATGTGGAGAGTCCGGAGCCAAAAATAAATCCTAAAACGAATAATTCACGCTACATGAAAAACTACGAAAAACAATGAATCGTTGAATGGAGAACTAGAATTGACGTATGTGGCTGCGTAACCTCATCCTCAGAAATCGTAACACGTTCTAAAAAAATGCGAAATGTTTATGATAACCAAGATAACAAATATTACTACTGTTTGATTCAGTAAGAGCCATTTAAGCTGCTGGCTTTCTCCTTTATAACCACACCCTCGGAAATCGCGACGTATTTAGAATAAACAAGATAATTCATGCCAGTTAAACTGCGGTTTAATATTTAATAACAGGCCGCCATGGAGCTATAATTAAACCTGCATCAACCCTTCATGCAGGCAGCTTTCTTACTTCGCATTGTAAACTCATGACGTTACTAGTCAAATCTGACGGATGGAATCACGCACAAGAATTGACCCCCTACACACACACACACACACACACACACACACACACACATTTTTAACTCTGGTAGGTATATCTTCAAACGCTGAGTCTGAATTTTTTCCTGAGCTGTTTCATTATGCTAATGCTAATTATGGATATGTAATTGTAAATCCATTCCAACAGCATGCAAAGTATGACAAACCAATTCTAACATTGAAGAGTATTTGCGTATTACTACAAGAGGGACAATAGCCTGGGGATGAGTGCATACAGATATGCAATCTCTCTACTTAAATCGCCATCCTGAGAGAGATTCGCCAGCTATTTCGCCGTTATTTCAAAACTGTCTAAAAGTATTTGAATAATTTATATGGTTTGTATTGTACCGACTCAATTCTGGATAGCCCTTAATTCATTTAAGACGTGCGCCACCAAATTGAGCCCATGAGTGGAACAGTGCACAAATATTCCTTTTGGGTACTTACTTGTAATTTTTATTTTCCCTCCACTTTACTTTCCTGCCATCACAGGACGACCACCACAGCATTGGCCAAATGAATTTTTTTTTATTTTAAAATTTGAACAAGGGTCAAAGTGTTGGTGGTTGTACTATCTGCACTTCACGATTCAGGAAAGTCTAGAAATCCTAAACATTCTCTGATACTTGTTGTCCCGTTAATATATTCCGGAAGTCTTACTCCTAGACACATTTGCTCTATCTTTGCAATATCAGATGTTTCATCAGCCAAAACTGAGAATCCAGTATCAGAATTCACAGCAACCTCTGTTTCATCTCGAATAATTTGCTTACAAATATCAGTAATTCCATTCTGGGTTCTTGTAGAGCAAATGTTGGCAGTTTTCCCATGTGGTTTCTTAAAACATCATCCCCCTCTTTCAACCCTAAAGTGTAACAAATTATGGAAATTTCTGATTGTGCTTCATTTACCTCGAAGAGCAATTTTTCTCTGTTTACCTCATTGGTGATACCAGCATCATTATGAACTCCTAATTTCTTGGCAATTGTTTACCTTCTGTCATTGATATATTGTTGATTTCAGTACCTCAGAATATAGGCACCGAGGATTCGGATAAATTCCATTTCATGCAAATCTTTCGCATATGCAGTGGCAATAAAAGCTCCTTTTTAACTACTTTTCACTTTGTGAAAAACGCTGATAATCTACATAGGTCTCCTTTTCAACAGGGTTTACACTGAAGTAACGAGGCATGGTGAAAGACTCTATAAGTTTAAAAATGATAGTTCCTGCAACAATAGTTTTCTGAGTGGATCCAGCAGACCTTCAGGGCTTCAAATTTTTGTTCGAAAGCCGTTAGCATTACTAACGTACACGCCATTGACCAAGATTGATATGCCAGAAGTTGAGGCAACAGATTTTTGTACAACTTTTGTTCCAGAAGTTAGTACTGCATTATTTTCCTCTTCCGCAGTCTCATTGTTGGTTGAATTTGTCTTAATTTTTAGTTTTTTGAAAAAAACCTTTAGTATCCATTATTTCTGTAAAGGAGGAGGAAAGAGTCAATATACTATGTAATGTGTTACCTGACAAAACCAAATGTTGCCCTGGTCGTTGTTAACTACATTCATGTTACAAGGCACAGCTGTGTTCCAGCGTGGTAAACAGTTACTAATTTGGTGATCTATTATTAGCATTGTATTCTATTTTCTGGGCTTTGATTATGTGAATATGACAATGGAACCCCTTTGACTTTGACAACACTCAGCTTAGCCGAATTGTAAGTGATCAAGTAATTATTTCTAAAGAGTGAATACGGATTACATTCGAAGTGCAATTTTCCTGAAAACACATTTTCAGTTGTATTGCATTCTCGGTGCTATCTCGCACATGCTTAGACTTTCTCCAGGCGCCAAACCACGGAGAAAGTCTTCCACACATGCGTTAATAGAAGGCACATGTTCTGTGATATCACAGGGTGTATACGACCCGGGAGATCTGGGAAAAACCCGGGGATTTTTTCATCCGGGGGAGAACCGGGAAAAAACGGAATTTTTTTGAATTCCGGGAATTTTTCATTGTTTTAGTTTTCAGTTAAATTTTTGTGATTCTGACTGGTAAGAACCAATACTCTAGCAAAGAATATTATTGTATCCCGCTTCTGCAGAATAATACTGCAGCAACAGAACATGAACGAGAGAGAGAGAAGCGAAAATAAAACTTAAGTCGCGAAGGAAATGCTCCATACACAACAAAAAATCAGTGCTCATACAAGCGTCTGCAAACAGCAAAGTGTGTCAAAGGCTTTAGGAAGACAACAAATTGCCTATAATGAGCGTGGCGTGATAGCTGTTTACATTAGATTCGTTTTAATGCAAGATCTTTCAATGTTTCACACGTACGAACATGCGGGCTTCCTGTGTCATCGTAGCTGCGCAAGTGCAGTGACGCCTGTCATCTGGCGCTCTCTGGCAACCGCTGAAACGAAACTATTTCTAATAGGTCACGAAAAAATATTGCGAGTATTGCTTTGAAAAGCATTACTTCCCCAAGTAAATTTTCTTTTATGCAAGATTAAGTATGTGGAAGAATGTACGACGAATTTCTTAAATCGCAGAGCGTTTGACTCTCATTTAAGTCAGCTCTTTGGAGACGACCATGTGAAGAATTTAGAGCCCAGAAGATCAGACATTTACGTCGTTATTAAAAATTTTACTGGCACATTCATGGGATATATGACACGTAAAAAAGATCAACATTATATGTGGAAGCTTAGCTTATCTTGCAGCTTATAATCTTAGAGACCAATGTTATAAGTGAAAGCTTTTCTTTTCTTTTCTTGTAGCAACAATATGTATATTAATTTAAGCCATTAACTTTTCTTATTTGTGTGTTCGCGCTACTTAAGAGTGATCTTGCTATTGGCTGACTACATCACTTGTCCTATGGTGTCATCAGCTGGCGAGATCACGTGATATGAGCTGTAACTGGCTTACAAAAGCGAGTTGCAAACTCGATTTTAATGCTTCGGAAAGTAACATGCGGTGTTTGGTGGAATTCGAATTTATACCTTTGTAACACGAAAATATTTATTTATTTTATTTATTTATGCATTTATTTTACCTGGCAAGATTAGGGCCTTCAGGCCCTCTCTTACACCTAACCAGGCATACTCAGGTTGAACGAGTTACAGTTTCTACTTAACATTAAGGACATATAGCCTATTATGCAGAATTGATGTTAAAGAAAAAAATAGATATTATAACAGTAGTACAATGATAATTATAACAATAAAAAATAATTATAACAATCAATAATAATAATAATAATAATAGTAATAGTAATAATAATAATAATAATAATAATAATAATAATAATGACTATGTATATGAAAGTAAACATACTTTTCTTTTCTGAATGTCAGTCCCATTGTTAGTTGGGAATTTTCTCGTTATGTTCTTGCAGCTTGTGAGTTATTCTCATCGAGCAGAGACATAAGACGATAGAATGGGGTGAAAGAGATATATAAGAGGTAGATAGGTTAGAGGAAGAGAAATAGAACGGTAAAATTCGAAGCTGTGATGGAGAGGAGAAAGAAAGAGATGGGAGGGGCACAAGAATGCTGGTTATACCGTCCCTAATATGTAAGCTTTGAGTTCCCTCTTGAATGTTGAGTAGTTCTGGATAAGACGCAGATCACAGGGGAGCGCGTTCCATAGTCGTACATGTTGCTGCACATCAAAGATCTTTCCAAAACGTGTTTTTTTTCCCCCTGAGTTTCATTTTCTGAAGTGTCGGGAAATTTTACGTCGGTGTATAAAACCATAAACCATCAAAGGATTGATAAGTTTTATAGTGTCGAGGAAAAGTATACTGTCACTTAACACGATAAAGTGTATTTTCACCGGGGAGAAAGTGTGTTTTCAACTGAGAAATCCGAGAATTTTTTTTCCTTGTCCATGTATACACCCTGTATCAGAACACGTCTCAATTTTTTGGATACAAATCAGTTATGTACAAAGAGAGGTACATTTTATTCCATTCTCCTGAAAAATGTGAGAATCCGCATTCAGAATCTTTTAATTTTCCACTCTTTATACTCTGTGTGGTCAAAAGTATCTGGACACCCCAAAAAATACATTTTTCGTATTAGGTTCATTGTACTGTAACCTAATGCCAGATACTCCATAGCAGCGACCTCAGTAGTCATTAGACGAGAGAGAGTAGAATAGGTCGCTATGCGGAACTCATGGACTTCGAACGTGGTCCGGTGCTTGGGTGTCACTTGTCATACGTCTGTACGCGAGATTTCCACACTCCTAAACATCCCTAGGTAAACCTTTCCGATGTGATAGTTAAGTGGAAACATGAAGGGACACTTACAGCACAAAAGCGTACAGGCCGACCTCGTCTATTGACTGACAGAGAACGCCGTCAGTTGAAGAGGGTCTTAATGTGTAGTAGGTAGATATCTAACCAGCCCATCACACAGGAATTCCAGACTGCATCAGGATCCACTGCAAGTACCATGACAGGCGCGAGGTGAGAAAACTTGGGTTTCATGGTCGAGCGGCTGCTCATAAGCCACACACCACGCCAGTAAATGCCAAACGACGCCACACTTAGTGTAAGGAGCGAAAACATTGGACGATTGAACAGTGGGAAAACGTTGTGTGGAGAGACGAATCACAGTACACATTGTGGTGATCCGATGGCAGGTGTGGGTATGGTGAATGCCCTGTGAACGTTATCTGCCAGCGTGTGTAGTGCCAACAGTAAAATTCGGAGGCGGTGGTGTTACAGTGTGGTCGTGTTTTTTCATGGAGGGGGCTTGCACCCCTGTTTTTGCGTGGCGCTATCGTAGCACAGGCCTACATTGATGTTTTAAGCACCTTCATGCTTCTCACTGTTGAAGAGCAATTCGGGGATGGCGATTGCATCTTCCAACACGATCGAGCACCCGTTCATAATGCACGGCCTGTGGCGGACTGGTTACACGACAATAACGTCCCTGTAATGGATTCGCCTGCGCAGAGTGCTGACCTGAATCCTATAGAACACATTTGGGATGTTTTGGAAAGCTAAGTTCGTAGCAGGTCTCACCGACCGACATCGATACCTATCCTCAGTGCAGCAGTCCGTAAAGAATGGGTTGCTATTCTTCAAGAAACCTTGCAGCACCTGATGAAACGTATGCCTGCAAGAGTGGAAGCTGTCGTCAAGGCTAAGGGTGAGCCAACACCATACTGAATTCCAGCATTACCGATGGAGGGCCCCACGAGCTTGTAAGTCTTTTTCAGCCAGGTGTCCGGATACTTTTGATAACATAGTTCGTCACAGCATACTAAATTTCTTGTGAAATGTTTCGATAAGAGAAATGTAGCCATTCAGTGCACGTCTAGGTGCCAGATACATGTAGAAAATTGCACAGAGAAAGTAATTAGTAATGTGATTTGAGAAAAACCGCAATATACAATTCATAATATCGTTAGTTACCTCTATAGCCTTCGTCATCCGGAACCAAATCTGGAAGATCGGAATTGGTATGTCGGAATTGTATGTTCCTGCAGACGAGAGAAGCCCAGTGAAGAACTTCCCAGAGTGAAAACTGGCTGCCCTGCCTGCTTCCCGTGCTAGGGACATACTTCCTTCTCGCTCAAAGTCCAAATTACTTAAAAATGGGATCAGCTGATAAACCGTGACGAATTTTGAACTACGTATTTAAAACATTAGTAGCTGACTCCCGTCGGGGCCTTGGCAGTCGTGATAAGTATAAATTATAGCTGTTTCCGGCTTTGGACTACTGAAGCCGACGCGATTAGCCTTATTTAGAATCTGAATCTCTGGTTCTGGCAGAAGCATTTCCTTATTAAATAATTATAATATCGAAACTAAGTTTACAAGATTCGTCAGATATTACATACGAGTTAACTCCGAGTATGTTCAGAAATGCATAAAATACATCAAGAGGCCATCTGCGTGTTCGGCTGCCTGTGCTGTAGGTAGCACACTTCTGGTCGAGAGAGTCTATGCCACCTTTTGTGCTATTGTAAAAGGAAATTATTTCTGGTTTTCCTGTTTTTGGATCTGTACTTTTTGAATGATGCGTACTGGAAATTAAAATGACAGCTTTTCCTTTTTTAGGGACATAAGAAATCAATGTTCTGTCATTTGTGAAGCCATAAAGTGTTGAACCTCCCACGCGCCTCTTAGATGGCTGGAATTCGAGTGGGATTTCCTTTTTGTTTTTCCTCAACGAATAAACATAGGCCAACTTCCGTTTTTTTCAACTCCGAAACTAATTCAATAGAGCTAAAGTAGTTGTCAGCTGTAATGTTAAGGTTTGTATCGTGGCGTAGTCTCAGGACAGATTGAGTAGGTTTCTGAAATTTCTTTTCTTCTGGTGTCAAGCAAACGCTATCACTGGCTTTTTCCAGTGTATAAATAGGCATTAAGAATGTAATTTGTTTGAGCATCAGCTAAAATCATTATTTTATTTTCAGCCCATATTTCGCTGGTTTACTAGCCATATAAACCCTAAATGCGCATCTCCCACGAAAACCAACCAGCATTTCATCTACGCATGCATGTGAATATATGTTATAAGAAGCCTGAGAATTCTGAACCAGCCTGTCGAAAATCCAAGAAATCACTGCTGCAGGGTCATTTTTCTTCCTCTCATCTCTGCTAGTTATGTCATCAAATCTTAGGCAGTAAAGCAATATCAGCACTCTCTTCATGGATAGTGTGGCGCGGAAAATCTCTGTTGCAAACATAGAGTCCAGATTTTCAGGATTAATTTAAAAATGACCCTGAAGTATAATAATCCAAATAGTGCCCTAAGTTTTTGTTCATGTCTCGTAGTTATGTGCGCTGCTGATCAGAAAATTTTGATAGATATGAAGAAATTTTCACATTGGTATGACTCACAATTTCTTCAAACATATCTCTGGTAAGCAAACACTCCCAAGCTTCCAATGGACTGCACGAGTTTCCCAATCGGATTGCAGGGCCTTTCAGTGTAGGAACTTTTATAATCATGTTGTGGGCTGGTGTTCTCACATTCCTTTGAGGTTCTAGAGTGGACTACGTACACCTATTTCTGCCATAGATACTAGGTGATTCTTCACTATGTTTATTTCCCTCTAATTTATATGATTCACTGGAGTCACGACTTTGTTCTGAAGCTGTTTTGTGTTCACTATTGTAAGAAGGGTTATTTTCTTCATCCAGATCATTTGCATCACTACCCTCTTCTCCTTCTAGTTCTTCTAGCGTTTTTCCCACGAAGTCTGGAAAACTTGGATCGAGCACTGACATGCGTGAATGAGGGCTCGAAGCCATAGTAACACTAAAAATAAAGGAAAACACTCACTAAGCCTAAAAATAAAATGACATTTCGTTGATAAGTAAACTTTGACGTAGGGCAAACAGAAACACTTATAGCTGTGCACTGAGAAAGAGAAGAACTCGACAATGCTGCTAGTTCGTCAGGAGGTTCACTATCAACTGCCGAGAAGGTATGTAGAACCGCCAACAATAGAATGACCAACATAGGAAATTGAACGTGTGTACAGTTCGACTGGTATCAAAAAGGAACCCACAACTCCGTTTGAGGGTTAAAGAGCCTTTCTGGAAACGTTGTTGCAGCATAGCTCACATCGGCGAGGTATAGTAACTTCACAATGAAGAACAAATCTGTTGTAAGTAAAGCAGACTTTGATTTATAGAACCAGAAGTCCAAACGCTCCGTAGTTGCAATAAACAATGTGCAAGCTACTGAACAGAGGAGAGGAACAATGAACTTATATTCGGTGATTTAGTTTGAAAAGGGTAAAAAATATTACGGTGCAGTTATTGTGAAGTTATCCCATAGGTACTAGCAGAATCATTATCAATATTTTTATTCTGAGGAAAAGAAAGTTATGCAAAAGAAACTGGCATGAAGATGTTTATTTAAGTAAACATTTTTGTGTCAAAAATATCAATGTCATAAAAATAAAATCTCAAATTGTTATATCTGTCTTCGAAAGAAAAGTACATCTAGAAAAAGTTTTTCGAATTATCTGCACAAGGCACTCCTCTAAATTTTTATCCCATAGTGCTCTCCTATAGCTTTCAATTTTCGATTATTCATACATTTCCTCTTCGGCTATTAAAGACGTTAAAATGAAAGGTTGTACACACATTTAAAATATGATGCAAAATCACGTGGAATAAATTTTTGCTGAAATTGCTTGAAACTGAATTACGAACTAAATTTTGGTAAATGTGAGTAAATTACTTTTTCAAGAGATTGATTTTAAAAAAGCCTCAAAATAATAGCGTTGATTACGTTCTGACTTGTTCTGTATACAATTGATCAAAATGATACTGTCGGAATTACCTAACAATATGTACCTTACTGCATGTTCGTATATGCCCCACCACTTATACAGTAAAATTATTGCAAAAATAGAAACGCACAACGAGACACCATGTTTTATTTCAGCAGTTTCTAACCTTTCTTGTACATATGTATTCGTCTTCGGGAGTTTGTGAAAGTCGAAGGGATAACGACTCACAAGCGAATAATGTCTGTGCTCTGTTTATACGGAAAGATGGCAACTGCCGTGGTATTGTCTCTCTGCGATCAGCCACGTAACGCTACAACTGGCTAAACGAGAGATTTCGCAGAAACGGGGGAAATTCCTTCTAGAAGTGTAGGAGAATACTGTAATGAATAAAAACTGTATACTCCAGATTCCAAAGAAAAGGAATGGGAGCGGGTTGCACGTGCCCTCCTTTCCTCCTGCGGACGTCAGTGACTTCCTTAATGGTTCTGATGGTAAATTTTCCCAGTTTTGTTTTCTGACGGTATTATATTGGCCAACAGGACGAATATTCTTAACTGTTCGTTCTTCTTGCCTCGAGTTTTGTTGTTTCTGGTGCGATGTTAACCCTTAATTGTGGGCTGCAGTCTCCCATATCGTTTAATAATTCTAAAGTTTTATGGCGGCATCTTATTTTGCGTTTACCGCCTCCCACTTGTGTGTACATTGTGTACTAATGTCCTAGAGCATTGAACGTGTTGCAGTTCCTCTTCAGCTGTTGCCGAGTGAGAACTGTATCGTTGTTCTTAACATGTGCAGTCTGCGTCACTGATCTCCCAAGCTGCGTTATGTTGAGTGGAGGTAAGCCCTTGCATAGCAGCATTCGTTCAAGTGACTCGGACTTCGATTCTTTAACACAATCGTGGCTAAATAACACAAGTGATGCTCACGAATGTGAGGATGGCGGCTTTACGGAGGTACAATTCAGATTCTGAAATTTGATGGCGATGAAAGAGTAGATGTTGCAGTAATCAGTGTTCGTAGGTAGGTTTGTTATGGAAATAACGGGTTCAAGCGTTCTTGTGAACTTTACATCAAAAGAAGCAGGAGCTAAACAGAATATTGTTAAATTACCAGGTCCGCTTCTTCATCAAACATCGCTGTTGTACAACATTGGTAACAAATACTTGAAGTATTGTACAAATGTAAAAAAAACGGAATATATTATTAAATATCCAGTGTTTAAAGGTTCAGCTACACCCATTCATCTCTAAATAAGCTATCAGTTGCTTAATATTCTTACTAGTCAGCTTAGTACAAAGATTGAAATCAATGCGTGTAATCGTGTCAAATTTTTTAGGTTCAATTAGAGAAAGTTGTACAAAGCACACATAAATAGAGGTTTGTTATCATAGTGGAATATTTGTAGTTACTGTTAGTCAGTAAATATTATTATGTACAGTCAGGATTTCAGATTTTTTAAATCTGAGGGGAAAAAAAATGAGTTAACGATCTGGTAGACCTCATCTCGCAAACGACGTCCGAATATACTGTAAGTATCTCAAAAGTTAAGGTTAATTTCAAAATGTGTTATCAGTGTGGTGAAGAAATTTTAATTCATTTATTAGGTTGTTCTAACGTCCCTGCTTTACGAATTTGCCGCCGCGCTACATTTAAATACAATTTGTGAAACAGCTATTTTGTTAGTTGTCCAGGGGGATATTCTCGGTTTAATAAATATTGTTAATCAAAGTAGGCCCACGCTTGCACAAATCCAACTCCACCCGAAGCCTTCACTACACAATGTATCGAAGTCCAGTGTTTGCTTGGCGAGCGTTGAGGAAGTGCTTGAAACTGGCATCACGAGAACGACTTGAGCGTCAGTTATCGACCCGAAAGGTGGGTCGGTCGGTCGGCGCTGCTGCATTATGTACGGGGCGTTATCTCATTAGCACCTGCCAGCTGCGTGTGTGTGTGTGTGTGTGTGTGTGTGTGTGTGTGTGTGTGTGTGTGTGTCGTCGGATTTATGGCATCTAGCTTACCGGCCGAGTGTAGTTCGGACAGGCCCTTCACACAAGGACTTCGGCACACTGCCCCCCCCCCCCCCCCCCCCCTTCCCACCACTCGACTGGTTGGGCTGGCAGCGGCTGCGGTAGCCGACAGTAAACCGCCACCAGCGGTCGATTAGCTGAAAAATTAATTTCTAAGGAGGGGAGCGGAAGTGTCGTGCTGACGCTACCGTGGCGACCTGGTGTAAATAGCGCCACGTGCACCCACCATACCCTTCTCCCGACCCACTCTAATACTTCCAGCAGATTATAGTCCATTTACTTATTTATGAACAGCAGTGTACACATTTTTTTTTTCAATTTATTGGCTGTAAAGATGCGCACCATCTGACTTACGTGATAACATTAGTCTTCGTGTACTTTTTATTTATTTATTTATTTATGTAACCTGATCTGATTTGGGCCTTCAGGCCCTTTCGTACATCGGTCCATGGTTTCACACATACACTACCTTTCGTTACCTAAGAAATAACAATTTTAATGTGACTAGTGGTATCACAATGATTGGTGACCCTGAAATGGCAATGTGAGTAAATACTACTGATCATGAATTTGGCTGGAAATTACACTGGAGCGCCAAAGAAATTGGTATAACCATGTGTATTCAAATATAGAGATATGTAAACACAGACAATATGGCGCTGCGGTCGGCAACGCCTATATAAGACAAGTGTCTGGCGCAGTTGTTAGATCGGTCACTACTGCTACAATGGCAGGTTACCAAGATTGTTATAGTGGTGTTATAGTCGTCGCACAAGGACAAAGCCTCTCCAAGGTAACGATGAAGTGGGGATTTTCCGGTACATCAGGAATCCGGTAAAAGAGCAAACCTCTAACATCGCTGCGACCGGAAAAAGATCATGCAAGAAAGGGACCTACGACGACTGAAGAGAATCGTTCAGTGTGACAGAAGTGAAACCCTTCCGCACAGCTGCAGATTTCAGTGCTGGGCCATCAACAAGTGTCAGCGTGCGCACCAGTCAACGAAACGTCGTCGATATGGGCTTTCGGAGCTGAAGGTCCATTGGTATACCCTTGATGACTGCACGATACAAAGCTTTACGCCTCGGCAGGGCCCGTCAACACCGACAATGGACTGTTCAGGAGTGGAAACATGTTGCCGGGTCGGATGAGTCTCGTTTCAGACCGTATCGAGCTGATGGACGTATAGGGTATGGAGACAACCTCATGAATCCATGGACCTGCATGTCAGTATGGGACTGTTCAAGCCGGTTGAGGCTGTGTAATGGTGTGCAGCGTGTGCAGTTGGAGTGCTATGGAAGCTGATACGTTTAGAAACGACTGACAGGTGACACATACGTAAGCATCCTGTCTGATCTGCATCCATTCATATCCATTGTGCATTCCAACGGATTTGGGCAATACCAGCAGAACAGTGCGACACCCCACAGATCCAGATTTGCTACAAAGTGGCTCCAATAACATTCTTCAAAGTTTAACCACTTCCACTGACCACCCCTCCCCCCCCCCCCCCAAGACATGAACGTTATTGAGCATATCTTGGGTGCCTTCCAACGTGCTGTTGAGATCTCCAACCTCTTGTGTTCTTACGGATTTATGGACAGCCCTGCAGGATTCATGGTGTCAGTTCCCTCCGGAACTACTTCAGACATTAGTCGAGTCCAAGCCACGTCGTGTTGCGGCACTTCTGCATGCTCGCGGAGGCCCTACACTTTCTTAGGCAGGTGTACCAGCTCTTCAGTGTATGCAACCTAATCTGATATGGGGAATGTCCCCCTCTTACATCGGACCATGGTTTCACTCATACAGTACCTTTTTTACATCACAGTTACGTAAGAAATGTCACTCTTCTTAGCTGGGTGGTAACGCGCTTGCCTCCCAAGAACTGGGCCCGCGTTCGATTCCCGGGCAGGTTGGAGATTTCCTCCGCGCGGGGACTGGGTGTTGTGTTTTCCTAATCATTTAATCATAATAATAATAATCGGCCGCAAGTCGCCCAATGCGGCACCGACTGAAATCAGACTTACACTTGGCAGCCGAACCCGACTGGGACATCCCGGCCAACAATGCCTACGATAATTTCCTTTTTTTGCCTAAGAAAAAACAATTTTAATATGGCTAATAGGATCAGAATGATTTGAGTGTCTGAAATGGCAATGTGAATAAATAACACTGATCATGAATTTATGCGGGAAATTAGTTTCTCGTTATCAATATCTTTTCGGAAATAGGTTGCATCTCCATATGAACTATGATAATTGGCTCCCTGTAGGTTGTATCCATGTATTTTGCTTCTTTGATGTCGCTGGTCTTAGTTTTCAGTGTTTCCTGAATAATGGCCACGTTAATGTTTAGGTCTAGCAAGAGCTTTGATATCTAGCCACTCTTAGCTCTGCTAAGACCTTCAGCATTTAATTGGAAGACTCGTACAGTGTCGCAGAGATTTATCATTCAGCCCTGAGAAAGGATAGTGCGAGAATTATGTTTGTATCAGAAACAGGAGATTTGAAATATGTAGCTGCCCAAGATCGCTTTCAGTCGTCTAGCGTTACCCTCTGGTGCACGTGTGGCAGTTTGCTCCTGACGCGAGTCAATATTCACCCCAATACCGCTTCACAGCTTATCCAAGAGAGAATTTTTTATCAGTAGTCTCAACAACAAACTAGAAATTTATAGTATATTCTGCTCTCTCCTTGTGACTACATTGTGAAATTTCATTACTTTGTTTTACACACATTTTTATGCGTTGTACCAAATTCGTGTTAGCTATATGATAAACAAACTGTCAACTAATGAAGTTGTGCTGGCAGTACTTGTACGACTGCAGCTGCTACCACGTCATGACGACGCAGATACTGGTAGAACAGAGAGAATGTATAGGTGTATAAGACGATTGTTTGATACAGCGGGTTCTACGGAAAGCAAATTTAAGGCTGCATGAGCTAGAGTACTGGGAAAAGAGGAAGATGTGGTTGGGAGAGTGCGTACAGGGACAATGGTAATCCTTATTGTTGCAATGCTAGATAAGTCATTAACTGTCTTCTGAAATGGAGATATTATGTAGTTCTGCAATATATTATTCCAGAGCATGGTCCGTGCTACTGAGGACTTGAACGATAGAACTCCTTGCCATGTTGCTCAGACAATTTGAGCGTTACGGTCGAAAAGGGATATGAGGGACAGTATTCGCTGAGAACACAATTGGTATGGAGATCTCTGTGCTTAGATCTGAAATTGGCGCAACTCAGCCGATACCGAAAATTAAAATTCAGATTTTTCAAATTTTAGCTGCAGGCAAAGTCGTGGTTGTAAAATATTAGCGAAACATGAAGATTTGGCCCTTGTGTATTTTTATATTTGACCTAAAGGTAAGCTTACAGGTTCTGTTGAACCCATTCATTTCTAAATATGCAATCAGTTGCGTTGGAATCAATTAGAGTAGCGAGAATTATATGTGCTTGAGCCGAAATTTAATGTTCTGTTGTTCATTACAGGTAAATGTTCACAATGTAATAAAACAAGGTATCTAGTTCGATAAAATGCTGCCATTGTCTACATAAATACATCCGTTGCTGTCATCACACTCAGCTTTTAATATTCTCACCAGCGAAATCTGGATGAGCAGAACATGGTTTCATCGCATATACAGTGCATAAGTTATATTCGATGGATCCTACAGACTGTTGTCACTAAAGAGAAATATAGTAAATGCGATACGTTACGAAAGAGTATAATATTGCAGTGCAAATATACAGGGTGTGCGTAAAGTCAGAGATCACTTTCAATTCTTTATTGCACAAGAACTAAACATCGTACAGATGATATAAATATTGCATTTTAACCAGAAACTCTGTAAGTTTTTTTTACAAACATTCGATATGCGAAACGTGAGTGACCCGTCAGATGTCAATACGGTAATCGAATGTCTCTCGTACGCGCTCCACATTCACTTCCCTCACACTGGGACATCCGCTTCTCTTTGCCGGGCACAAGCAACCCGTCGTAACGAATTTGTTGTGCAATTGGCAAATGGCTTTCCTTGTTTGTGGCTTATTACTGTACTTGGTTCTAAACATCCGTTTAGAGCTGCAGCACACTTGTTTCTGTCGAACTCCAACACACAGAAAGCTCACTCCGCACCTGAACTCGTAATTTTTGCGACTAGCGCTGACTATCGGCAAATTACCAAACTACGCTGTGGCGGTTTACATAAAAAGAAGCTTTCAGAGTTTCTCTTAAAAATTATATATGAAAGATATCTGTACAATGTTTGGTTCGTGTTGCAAGATCCCCACACTTCTAAACTGATATTGTTATTACTCAGCTTAGCCGCGAATCCGTAGAGTGTGGTATATGTGAGTACAGTATAACTTGTCAGCATTTCCACCCGGAATTTGCGGGTGTAAGTCGGACCTTCCTCGATCCGCCTTGGTGGGTCGTGTCGTCGGATTTCCTCCTACCTGTGCGCGGTGCAGCTCTCGTAAATGTCGTCCCGTGCAGATTCTTCATTGGCGCATTAGATGTCTCTGTCGGTGGAAGCTAATTATCTGCTATTGCTGTCGATCAACTTTGGGGTATCTATTAACTCGAAATTAACATTCAGAATGCCGTAATATTACTTTTATTCCTGTTAGATCAATAATGAAACACTCACGTCTCAAACTACTCGTAACCGAGAGCATGGCTACCATCGAACAAGACAGGAAGAGCTCTTAACGGCGACTGCCGGCTTTGGCGCGCAGTCCGTATCTCTTACTAATTTCGTCACAGTTCGTGGGTTTCCGATCAAGTTCGTACATAAGATATGCATTTGTTAGTGAACAGGTATGAGTTTTAAAGAGGCAAAATCATGATAAATAGTTTTAAACATCCAGAGGCTCCTCCTAGTATTCATGTTGACATAAATGACTTTAATAATTAAATATAAATAAACAAAATAGCCAAGATGGCGTTACTTCCCGTCATGTATATTTCCCAGGCTGACGCTTGTTGCTAAGGTCCAGCGCCGAGCCCCATCCCACTACGCGCGGTATATGGTCGCTTCGTCACCCCAGCCAGCGTGCAAAATCCTCTCCGTCTTATGGCCGGCTACGGATTACAGCACTTCCTAACTATCGTGAATACATCAATAAGATACAATAATTTATTAAAACTGGTAAAAATGTCTTCCTCACGTAAGAGGCACCTTACAGTGTGCAGTAAACATTTGAAAGTGTTCCAGGACTTTAAGTACACCCTGTATAACTGTATGTACAAATTTTCTTGTTCCTCGAATCGGTCTTCGGATGGTTTAATAACGCTCGCCACGCGTTCCTCTCCACTGATCTCAGAATAGCATTTGCATCCAACATCCTTCATTACTTGTTGTGCATTCGAGGGGACTTCTTTTTCAACATAGTCACCAAGTAAACAACCGTCGGAACGCGCTACTAGACGATCAGTTACTGGACAATAGAAATCTAGACATCATCCTCATTGTTGCAAAATCTCTCCTGCCTAAGATTTCAGCTTGCCGAAAACATGGAAACCGCAACGTGCAGGATCTGGAATGTGTGGTGGATCAGCATCACCCATGCCTATGCATCCTTGGTCAAGTTATTGGCACCATTACACTACGACATGACGTGACATTGCATTTGGTCCATATACCGCCATAATTAAGTTTTTTAAAGACGCCACACCTTCTCGTCCCGCACTGGTGCATCTGTTATCCGTACCGCAGTGTAACTGTGTGTGTGTGTGTGTGTGTGTGTGTGTGTGTGTGTGTGTGTGTGTGTGTGTGTGTGTGTGTGTGTGCAGGAAACCGAGGACATGCACTATCTTCTAACAGTGTGCCACTCTTCTTGCACAACGGTCAAAGTGTGAGACGACGTGTATAGCTTACTTTCTGAAGTCCCTACGTATTCCAGTCCGACGTTACCTACAGTTTTTGCCAACTACGATTACGTCCAGTATCATAGAAGTTACCTGTTGATATTGTAACCCATGTCCTTGACTGGAGTTGGCAGGTCTTCGAAGTAAACTGTTGAAAAACGAATTCACGGATTGCAGATGTTAAAGGCTCCATTATCCAAGTATCGGCATATCTGGCTGTCTATACATGCAGCACATAGGGGGCCTGAAGATGGCATTATTAAGACGCCGAAACGGGTTATCTAAATAAAATAATTTCTGAAAACATATGAGTGTTTGGTAATGTTCCGTGGTAAATATTTGACCGGCAGCTGTCCTGTGTCCACAATGAATCAACAGTGTCTCAAGTATTTGGTCACTAGATTTTGCAAGGCGCGCGCACAGACCTTGGCAAAAGTGACAGATTGTCGTCTACCTCGACGTAACTTGCAGAAGATGGCCTCCCAAGACTCCAATGAAGAATGTTAGTGTTGCGAATGTACCTTAGATTAGGTTGTAGGCTACTACTGCGATACGTGGTGAAGACACTGAGTTACGTTGCAAACTATAGAAAGCTGCTGAGCAGCGCAGAACATCGAAACTTAATGCTTTGTGCTCTCGTCCCATATCGAAATGAGCATCAGAAAAATGCGGTTCTCACGTCCAAACCTTCGGGTGTTTGACAGATCGATACTAAACGTTGTATATCGACAGAGTATCAACCAAAATTCCTACATAGTTTATGCCATGTGCTGCTAGACAGCAGAAACGTGCGTAAATGGACAGTAGTAGGTAACACATGACATACGGTGCACAGGAAAAAATAATTGTGAACGTCTGCCAAGAAGAGCTGTCGTGGGGAAGTTGGTGGAGCTCTAGTTTTGTCACAACAAGGGTGCAGTGTTCCAGCCGTGGTCGTGCCACTTTTTGTACCGTAGGAATTAGATTAGGAAGTGAGACACTTAAAGTAGTAAAGGAGTTTTGCTATTTGGGGAGAAAAATAACTGACGATGGTCGAAGTAGAGAAGATACAAAATGTAGACTGGCGACGGCAAGGAAAGCGTTTCTGAAGAAGAGAAGTTTGTTCACATCGAGTATAGATTTAAGTGTCAGGAAGTCATTTCTGAAAGTATTGGTATGGAGTGTAGCCATGTATGGAAGTGAAACATGGACGATGAATAGTTTGGACAAGAAGAGAATAGAAGCTTTCGAAATGTGGAGCTACAGAAGAATGCTGAAAATTAGATGGGTAGATCACATAACTAATTGGGAGAGGAGAAGTTTGTGGCACAACGTGACCGGAAGAAGGGATCGTTTGGTAGGACATGTTCTGAGGCATCAAGGGATCACCAATTTAGTATTGCAGGGCATCGTGGAGGGTACAAATCTTAGAGGGAGACAGAGACCAAGAGATGACTACGCTAAGCAGATTCAGAAGGATGTAGGTTGCAGTAGGTACTGGGAGATGAAGAAGCTTGCACAGGATAGAGTAGCATGCAGAGCTGCATCAAACCAGTCCCAGGACTGAAGACCGCAACAACAGTGTGTGTCTGTTATACAAAATGTTCCTGTCATGTAAAAGGACTGTTAGCAGTTTATAGCAATGTTCCACTGACAATCAACTTTCAACAACCACTTAGTTTATTCGAAAGTAGCAAAACCTATAGAGTACATTTGTAATTCCACAGAATAAACGAAAACAGTCGAAGTAGAACAACAAAGAAACAATTGCACCAGACGTGCGGAGGGTGGGGGACGACGACGACATCTTCCGTGTACGAACTCCGAACAGGCATGTGGAACATGTTCCTGAAATGTATAACAGTTTCACTCTTACTACAGTACAAAAACTGGCATGACCAGGGTTCGAAACCGGGAGCCTTTGTACGACGAACTAACGCTCTACTGACTTCCCGACTCAAGCTCCACACGACATAATCGCTCTTCCTGCTTAGTAAACAATTAATATTTGGTGTGGTGTGTATAAAAATCAGAAGAAAGAAAAGTGCGATTATGAATGAGTGAAAGTCGGCGAAGCCTTTGTTTAGGCCTGTTTTCAAAATCATGATGCGTGACCGTGGAAAGATGATTAATCAGTTTTGTGCGTCAGAGTCAATGCAGTAAAATGACCCTTAGGATTTGCCCTCTGACTTAGTTCTGATGTAACTAAATGAAGGTAGCTTCGCTTTGTTGAACGTGCTGTGAGCACTTCAAAGATTGCGACAATGGCGACCGATCCATTACATCATCTCATTAAGACGACCAACAACAAATATTTGCTAAAAACATTGAAAATTGTTAAATGAGAACAAGGAGGAAATAAAATAATACAACATTTTAAACAACTGTTCCCTGAGACGGCTACGGCAGCAGAGAGAGAGAGAGAGAGAGAGAGAGAGAGAGAGAGCGCATGTTTCATAACGCAAAATCATATCGTAAATAATTCACAGAACATTTGTTAGATCGGGGAGCTGTGATACTAGCTGTGGGATTACCGTGGAGATGAAAAAAGGAGTGACCTACGCTGTACGTTGTTTTCAAGTCAGAATGGGTGGCGCGTACCGCCATGTTTTTAAGCTGCTCAACCCATTGGCAGACTACTGTTTACAATTACATCTTGTTGATTATTTATTTCGTGTGCATGCCACAACTATTTTAAATACTAAAAATTTCAGTGTTTCATGAATAACATAGTGTCAGGAAGGCAATTTCGAACTTTTTCTGTACTTGAATACGTATTTGCTCCTGTTATGTGACACGTTTGGCCTCCTTAATGTAACACGTTTTTCCTTGATATATCCGAATAATACAGAACAGACAGTAATGACTTGAAAAGGATGCTTTCGTAATCCGTGTAATTTCACCTTAACTGGATGTGCATCGATAGCAAATAAAAGCTGGAACTCCGAGAACAATGGTTGGTTGTTTACTGGTACTGCTTCTTGGTCGTTAAATTTCCAGGTTTCAGCTCATACGGACATCATTTTTAATGTTCACGTCTGCAAAAAAAATTACCTACGAGTTCTTTGTTAGCTCAGAATAGTGGGCAATGAGGAAAGAAGCAAGGCATGTTACAGTGTCTTGTGGTTGTCAACAAAGTGAAAGGGTTTTTTGGATACGACCACGAAAGCCAGTAGTCACTCCCAAGGGTCGAAACTGGGCACGAGCACCTCAGGGTGACGCCACAGGGAAGTTTTTCTTTCTTTCTTTCTTTCTTTCTCCCCTCCATGAGGATTACAAAAGGTTCAAATGGCTCAAAGCACTATGGGACTCAACATATGAGGTCATCAGTCCCCTAGACTTAGAACTAATTAAACCTAACTAACCTAAGGACGTCACACACATCCATGCCCGAGGCAGGACTCGAACCTGCGACCGTAGCAGCAGCGCGGTTCCGAACTGAAGCGCCTAGAACCGGTCGGCCACAGCGGGAGGGTTACAGGTAGACGCTCACAGTTACGCCAAAGTCTAGCAAAACAGTCGCCACACTCAGACTCGTTTTTGGGGAATACTGAAGAATGGGATGCAACCCGTCGGCTTTGAGCAATGACGTCACAAATTACCACATTGCAAAGATTTATAAGCATCGAGACGAAAGTTGAGAAACAAACGATTGTAGTATAGATCATGGACATATTATGTAACATCCATATTTCGAACGTTATATTACGTATTAGTACCAACTGAAGACTGGGATAGCGGTTCGCGCGTGACGGTTCCAGAAGACAGTTGCTGTACGCGCAAGCGCTTGCTTTCCGCTCCAAGAAAGTGGATATCTTGCAAATTATGTCTCTCGCTTGCTTCTCTCGCCATTATCAGCGCCGGCAACTCGCAACAAATCGAAGAGAAATTCACTAAAGAACTGGCTACGATCACGTTTAATGTTCGCATTAGTCACGGCGTTATCAGCAGATTGCTGTCAATGTTACGTATCGCTCATTAGCTTTCGGAGAATGCGTAATGTAGGTGCGCAGAACAAGCCTAAACGCGACCGCCATCGTTCGTGACTCCCAACTATAGCAGTAGCGAAGGCGAAAAAAGCGAGAAACGTAAAATTTGTTTCCTGTACTAAAGCTGAACTATATAGGTTAGCTGAACTATATAGGTTAGCTAAACAATAGGCTACAACCGTTGCAGTTAAGCTGAGGCACAGAATGCCAATGTTAGTACGTTGCTTTTGTTTCCTTTCGCTAGTACTAGTATCCTATTCTTCAGTTGACCTGCACAGTATAAGACAAGAATCGATTGCAGAGGAAACAGCTTGTGGCAACACTTTGCCATTCTTTGCCACGTGATTTTAGCGCGATCGTATCACTGACGTATTAGAGCACAATCTTTGCCGTTGTTGGCATAGTGACTTAGTTTTTTATGTTTATCATCGTTTTTGGAGTGTTAAAGTAACAAAAGTTAACCTGAACAACTGCTTTATTATTGTATAGTTCGGGCATACTAGAAAGTCTCTACAACCTATTTAAACGACTCACTATCAGACAGGTGTATAATTCAAAACATCTACGCAAATGATTTAAAATTGTCACCACTGACAAAAAGCGTACATAATATATATCTCTTAATAACGCACTCTTCTAGTTCTGTTTACGATAATGATGCTTCGCCACAGAAGAAACAGATTTATTATGTATGGCTCGGAAATAAACAAGTTAATGTCTATAACTAAAATATGACGTTACTGATCAAAGCCGATGAGTTGTATCCCATTCTTCAGTTGACCTGGGAAAGCGTAACCACAGCCTAAGAAATAGTCAGGACACACACTGGTGTGGAAGTTGTCAGCGACATCAGCGCTCCAAGTGATGATAAAGCAGATTGTCACATGCAGTGTAAGGACAGTGTTCGTTTTAGGTATTTTCTACTTAATTAACGGAATAGTTGCTATATTTTTGCGTTCCATGCATTTTGTAAGTTAGCAAGAGACATGAACTACTGTGAAATACAGCCGAATCACACTGATTTAACAACTCATGAATGAAGAAATACTTCTGAATATTTCTATATTTGCAGCGTATTCCGCTGTAAACACATTTTGTGCATGAGAAGCATATATTTCTGTTGTCCGTTATCATATGCACTTCCTTGAAACTTAACGAAAAAAATATGGACTTCAATGATTCGACCTCAGTTACACTTCAGTGGACTTTCTAATACATGAATATTTTTGTAAATCTAATTAGTTTTACTTATTATTATTGTTGTCTTCAGTCCTGAGACTGGTTTGATGCAGCTCTCCATGCTACTCTATCCTGTGCAAGCTGCTTCATCTCCCAGTACCTACTGCAACCTACATCCTTCTGAATCTGCTTAGTGTACTCATCTCTCGGTCTCCCTCTACGATTTTTACCCTCCACGCTGCCCTCCAATGCTAAATTTGTGATCCCTTGATGCCTCAAAACATGTCCTACCAACCGATCCCTTCTTCTAGTCAAGTTGTGCCACAAACTTCTCTTCTCCCCAATCCTATTCAATACCTCCTCATTAGTTACGTGATCTATCCACCTTATCTTCAGTATTCTTCTGTAGCACCACATTTCGAAAGCTTCTATTCTCTTCTTGTCCAAACTAGTTATCGTCCATGTTTCACTTCCATACATGGCTACACTCCAAACAAATACTTTCAGAAACGACTTCCTGATCCATAAATCTATATTCGATGTTAACAAATTTCTCTTCTTCATAAACGCTTTCCTTGCCATTGCCAGTCTACATTTTATATCCTCTCTACTTCGACCATCATCAGTTATTTTACTTCCTAAATAGCAAAACTCCTTTACTACTTTAAGTGTCTCATTTCCTAATCTAATTCCCTCAGCATCACCCGATTTAATTTGACTACATTCCATTATCCTCGTTTTGCTTTTGTTAATGTTCATCTTATATCCTCCTTTCAAGACACTGTCCATTCCGTTCAACTGCTCTTCCAAGTCCTTTGCCGTCTCTGACAGAATTACAATGTCATCGGCGAACCTCAAAGTTTTTACTTCGTCTCCATGAATTTTAATACCTATCCCGAATTTTTCTTTTGTTTCCTTTACTGCTTGCTCAATATACAGATTGAATAACATCGGGGAGAGGCTACAACCCTGTCTCACTCCTTTCCCAACCACTGCTCCCCTTTCATGCCCCTCGACTCTTAGGATTGCCATCTGGTTTCTGTACAAATTGTAAATAGCTTTCGCTCCCTGTACTTTACCCCTGCCACCTTCAGAATTTGAAAGACAGTATTCTAGTCATCATTGTGGAAAGCTTTCTGTAAGTCTACAAATGCTAGAAACGTAGGTTTCCCTTTCCTTAATCTTTCTTCTAAGATAAGTCGTAAGGTCAGTATTGCCTCACGTGTTCCAACATTTCGACGGAATCCAAACTGATCCTCCCCGAGGTCTGCATCTACCAGTTTTTCCATTCGACTGTAAAGAATTCGCGTTAGTATTTTGCAGCCGTGGCTTATTAAACTGATAGTTCGGTAATTTTCACATCTGTCAGCACATGCTTTCTTTGGGATTGGAATTATTATATTCTTCTTGAAGTCTGAGGGTATTTCGCCTGTCTCATACATCTTGCTCACCAGCTGGTAGAGTTTTGTCAGGGCTGGTTGTCCCAAGGCCGTCAGTAGTTCTAATGGAATGTTGTCTACTCCGGGGGCCTTGTTTCGACTCAGGTCTTTCAGTGCTCTGTCAAACTCTTCACGCAGTATCGTATCTCCCATTTCGTCTTCATCTACATCCTCTTCCATTTCTATAATATTGTCCTCAAGTACATCGCCCTTGTATAAACCTTCTATATACTCCTTCCACCTTTCTGCCTTCCCTTCTTTGCTTAGAACTGGGCTGCCATCTGAGCTCTTGATATTCATACACTTGGTTCTCTTCTCTCCAAAGGTCTCTTTAATTTTCCTGTAGGCAGTATCTATCTTACCCCTAGTGAGATAAGCTTCTACATCCTTACATTTGTCCTCTAGCCATCCCTGTTTAGCCATTTTGCACTTCCTGTCGATCTCATTTTTGAGACGTTTGTATTCCTTTTTGCCTGCTTCATTTACTGCATTTTTATATTTTCTCCTTTCATCAATTAAATTCAATATTTCTTCTGTTACCCAAGGATTTCTAGCAGCCCTCGTCTTTGTACCTACTTTATCCTCTGCTGCCTTCACTACTACATCCCTCAGAGCTACCCATTCTTCTTCTACTGTATTTCTTTCCCCTATTCCTGTCAATTGTTCCCTTATGCTCTCCCTGAAACTCTGTACAACCTCTGGTTCTTTCAGTTTATCCAGGTCCCATCTCCTTAATTTCCCACATTTTTGCAGTTTCTTCAGTTTTAATCTACTGGTCATAACCAATAGATTGTGGTCGGAGTCCACATCTGCACCTGGAAATGTCTTACAACTTAAAACCTGGTTCCTAAATCTCTGTCTTACCATTATATAATCTATCTGATACCTTTTAGTATCTCCAGGGTTCTTCCACGTATACAACCTTCTTTCATGATTCTTAAACCAAGTGTTAGCTATGATTAAGTTGTGCTCTGTGCAAAATTCTACTAGGCGGCTTCCTCTTTCATTTCTTAGCCCCAATCCATATTCACCTACTATGTTTCCTTCTCTCCCTTTTCCTACACTCGAATTCCAGTCACCCATTACTATTAAATTTTCGTCTCCCTTCACTATCTGAATAATTTCTTTACTTAAAGAGCAGAAAAGATCCGTCCTTAATGACTGGAAAGTTTCACAGATCACACCAATGTTCAAGAAAGGTAGTAGGAGTAACCCACTAAATTATAGGCCCATATCATTAACGTCGATATGCAGCAGGATTCTGGGACGTATATTATGTTCGAACATTATGAATTACCTCGAAGAGAAAAGTCTATTGACAAACAGTCAACACGGGTTTAGAAAACACCGTTCTTGTGAAACACAACTGGTTCTTTACTCGCACGGAGTGTTGAGTCCTATTGACAATGGATTTGAAATTGATTGCGTGTTTCTAGAGTTCCAAAAGGCCTTTGACACTGAACCACACAAGCTGCTTGTGGCTCGTAGTAGAAGTTGCACGCTTATGAAATACCTTCTGTGCTATGTGGCTGGATTCGCGACTTCACGTCGGAGAGGTCACAGTTCGTAGTAATAGACAGAAAGTCGTCGTGTAAAACAAGTGATTTCTGGCGTTCCCCAACATAGTGTTATAGGCCCCTTTGCTGTTCCTGATCTATATAAACGATTTAGGAAACATTCTGGGCACCTGTCTTAGGTTGTTTGCAGATGACGCTGTAGTTTATCGTCTAGTAAATTCATCAGCAGGTAAAAAAAGAATTGCAAAACGATTTATAAAAGATACCTGTATGGGGGCGAAAATTGGCAGTTGACCCTTAATAACGAAAAGAGAGGGTGCTAAAAGGAATACGCCAAATTTCGGTTACACGATAAATGAGCCTAATCCAAATGCCGTAAATTCAACTAAATATTTAGGAATTACAGTTACGAATAATTTAAACTGGAAAGATGCACAGATAATATTATGGGTAAGGCAAAGCAGGGACTGAGTTTTATTGGCAGAACAATTAGAAATCGTAACAGATATACTAAAGAGACTGCCTGCTCTACGCTTATCCGCCCTATTCTAGAGTTCTGCTGCGCGATCTGGGATCCTTACGAGATAGGATTAACGAAGTACGTCGAGAAAGTTCAAAGAAGACAGCACGTTTTGTACCGTCGCGAAATAAGGGAGAGTGTGTCACAGACAAGGCGTATTTCGTTGCGGTTAGGTTAGTTAGGTTTAATTAATTCTAAGTTCTAGTCGACTGATATCAGAAGTCCCATATTGCTCAAAGCCATTTGAACCATTTGAATTCAGAGCTCTCTCTGAAAGATACACTGTAGGTGTGTTCGTTCTCTCCGCGCGCTGTTAGAGGGGCGAATAATAGAGCATTATTATAAAGGTGGTTCGATGAACCCTCTGCCAGGCACTTCAGTGTGATTTGCAGGATATCCGTGTGGATGCAGAAAAGCGAATGTGTTGAGTCTTGCCGCTTCTGCCTCAGATTTAGCAACAATTGTGGAATTGGTTTGTCCTGTGTTGGGTAACAGTTTTATGGCTTTTGGCGATTTATTATCACGTCTGTGTGGTTTTTCGTTAAGCTGCTGTTGTGGTGGTTATTTGATATGTTAAATAATGTACGTATTACATTCCTTTCCCTACGTTCCACATTCACTAATTAAGCTGAAAACGTAGCGAACAAAATTATGCTTTAGTGAATAGATGCAAGACGTCTTTCTGTAAAGGGAAAATCTTATGGTGTTTACTAGCATTTTTTTGTTGTTGAACGAAAACGACATTATTTAGTAAATGTCTGTTCGTTAGTAGGGAATCGTAAATAAACTTCCTTGTATTACATTGTTTCTTACCTCCCAGGGTCCTAGGCAAACTAATTAATAACAATTTTTTTACTGTCAATTTTTGTGGTACTAAATACACGCCAGATTGTAAAAGCTGTGTTAAAAATCAGTATAAACGTTCGTATTCGCACTCATCCGATATCGTAAACGAAGTGTCGCTTACAGACCGCTTGGGGGCGCTGCTATCACTGGGGGTAACAAAGACGGCGTCAGTTGAAGAATAGGATAAAACGTATAGGCTTTGACGAATGACGTCATAATTTACTCATAGACATTATCTTTATTTTCGAGCCTTTGCTCACAGATATTAATGTCTTTACCTTCGAGCCATAGATAATAAATCGGTTATCTATTGTGGCTAAGTGCCATCGTTGTGAATTGAAGTAAATGAATTTTGTTAAGACATGGCTCGGACTGTGTAAATTTTTTGTCGTTTGTATTAATTTAAATTATTTGTTCTTTACATTCATTCGGCACTTACTTCCATTCTTAGCGAGCGTGAGATAATTTGGAAGAGTTGTTTCAGTCTTGATAATTTTTACTTTTGTGATTTTCGTTTGTAAGTACGGATTTATCTATTTCTATCAATATGGAAGACTTAAAGCAGGCTTTGGGCGTAGATATATCAACCATTCGACTCTCCCTATTACGTGCTCTTCTTGCTCATTGCGTTCGATGTCGTGAGTGCGACGAACATATGCCCCTTAAAACTGTGTATGCTCGTCGTGCTCATGATTGGATAAGATGTGTACCAAAGATGGAACATAGTTTGAGAAATCGAAGCCGACCTTAAGGAATATAATAAAAATTACAGACTTTGTGTTTGAGATATCGTCTGTGGTTGTGTATGCATAAATGTTCTGTGAGTGCGCGTACCGTTTTATATTGGTATTTGTTTTGTAGGGAAGTTCATGGGGAATGAAGTATTAGCGGGCCTTTGGGGCCAAGTCGAGGAGGGGGGTCGTCGAAATCCACGAGTCTTTTTTTCTGCAAAACAAAGCACAAGTGGGGAACCCTGCGGTGGGATTATCGGTTTAAGGGGCAGAGGGCTGTAATTTCAGGTACAGAATGCGATGTGGTTTTCGAAGTAGCTCACAAACGAACAAAGAAAGTGTTCATGAAATTAATTGAAGATTATGTGACAAAGATTTCTGTAGTTATTTCAGAAGGGTTTTCTACGTTTAGGGTTTTGGGGAATAGGGGTTTTCAACATTTTGTCGTGAATCATAACATTGAATTCAGATGTTCAACAGCTGGGGGCTTCTAATAATAGTTGTTTTTTGTGGTCTTCAGTTCAGAGACTAGTTTGATTCAACTCTCGATGATGCTCTATCCTGTGCAAGCTTCATCATCTCCCAGTACCTACTGCAACCTATGTCCTTGTGTATCTCCTCGGTGTATTCATCTCTTAGTCTACCTCTACGATTTTCACCCTCCACGCTGCCCTCCAGTAATAAATTGGTGATCCCTTGATGCCTCAGAACACGTCTTACCAACCGATCCCTTCTTCTGGTCAAGTTGTGCGACAGATTTCTCCCCAATTTTATTCAGTACCACCTCATTAATTATGTATTCTACCCATCTAATCTTCAGCATTCTTCTGTAGCACCACATTTAGAAAGCTTGTGTTCTCTTCTTGTCTAAACTACTTACGTCCAGGTTTCACTTCCACACATGGCTACACTCCATACAAATACTTTCAGAAACGACTTCCTTACATTTAAATCTATACTCGATGTTAAAAAACTTCTCTTCCTCAGAAACGCTTTCCTTGCCATTGCCAGTCTACATTTTATAACCTCTCTACTTCGACCATCATTCGTTATTTTGCTCCCCGAATAGCAAAACTTATCTACTTTGTGTCATTTCCTAATCTACTTCCCTCAGCATCACCCAATTTAATTAGACTACATTCCATTATCCTAGTCTTGCTTTTGTTGATCATCCTCCTTTCAGGACAGTGTCCATTCCGATCAACTGCTCTTCCAGGTCCTTTGCTATCTCTGACAGAATTACAATGTCATCGGCGAGCCTTAAAGTTTTTATTTCTTCTCCATGGTATTTAATACATACTCCAAACTTTCCTTTTGTTTCCCTTATTGCTTGCTCAATATGCAGATGGAATAATATTGGGGATAGGCTACAACCCTGTCTCACTCCCTTCCCGACCACTATTTCCCTTTCATGTCCCTCGACTCTTATAACTGCCATCTGGTTCCTGTACAAATTGTAAATAGCCTTTCGCTCTCTGTATTTGACACCTTCTACCTTCAGAATTTGAAAAAGAGTATTCCAGTCAACATTGTCAAAAGCATTTCTTTGAGTCTACAAATGCTAGAAACGTAGGTTTGCCTTTCCCTAATCTATTATATAAGTCGTGAGGTCAGTATTGCCTCACGTGTTCCAACATGTCGGCTGAATCCAAACTGATCTTCCCCGAGGTAAGCTTCTACCAGTTTTTCCATTCATCTGTAAAGAATTTGTATTAGCATTTTGGAGCCGTGATTTATTTTGAGTGATAGTTCGGAAATTTTCACACTTGTCAACACCTACTTCCTTTGGGGATTGGAATTATGTTCTTTTTGTAGTCTGAGGGTATTTCGCCTGTCTCGGACATCTTGCTCACCAGGTGGTAGAGTTTTGTCAGTACTAGCTCTCCCAAGGCTGTCAGTAGTTCTAATGGAATGTTGTCTACTCCCGGGGCCTTGTTTCGACTCAGGTCTTTCAGTGCTCTGTCAAACTCTTCACGTAGTATCATATTCCCTTTTCATCTTAATCTACATCTACGTCCTCTTCCATTTCCATAATATTGTCCTAAAGTACATCGCCCTTGTATAGACCCTCTATATACTCCTTCCACCTTTTTGCTTTCCCTTCTTTGCTTAGAACTGGATTTCCATCTGAGCTCTCGATATTCATACAAGTGGTTCTCTTTTCTCCAAAGGTCTCCTTAATTTTATTGTAGGCAGTATCTATATTACCTCTAGTGAGATAAGCCTCTACATCCCTACATTTGTCCTCAAGCCATCCCTGCTTCGCCATTTTGCACTTCCTGTCGATCTCATTTTTGAGACGTTTGTATTCCTTTTTGCCTACTTCATTTACTGCATTTTGTATTTTCTCCTTTCATCAATTATATTCAATATCTCTTCTGTTACACATGCATTTCTACTAGCCCTCGTCCTTTTACCTACTTGATCCTCTGTTGCCTTCACTACTTCATCCCTCAGAGCGACCCATTCTTCTTCTTCTTCTTCTTCTTCTTCTGTATTTCTTTCCCCCATTCTTGTCAATCGTTCACTAATGCTTTACGTGGAGCTCTCTACAGTTTATCCAGGTCCCATCTCCTTAAATTCCTACCTTTCTTGCAGTTTTAGTTTCAATCTACAGTTCATAACCAATAAATTGTGGTCAGAGTCCACAATCTGTCGCAAAAAAGTCTTGCAGTTTAAAACCTGGTTCCGAAATCTGTGTCTTACCATTACATAATTTATCTGAAACCTTCCAGGGTCTCCAGGCCTCTTCTACGTATACAACCTTCTTTCATGATTCTTAAACCAAGTGTTAGCTATGATTAAATTATGCTCTGTGCAAAATTCTACCAGGCGGCTTCCTCTTTCATCCCTTATCCCCGTTCCATATTCACCTACTACGCTGCCTTCTCTTCCATTTCCTACTATCGGATTCCAGTCACCCATGACTGTTAAATTTTCGTCTCCCTTCACTATGTGAATAGTTTCTTTTATCATACATTTATTCAATCTCTTCGTGATCTGCGGACCTAGTTGGCATATATCTTGTACCACCGTGATAGGCGTGGGCTTTGTGTCTATCTTTGCTACAATGATGCGTTCACTATGCTGTTTGTAGTGGCTTACCCGCGCTCCTCCTGCCACCGAACTTCACTAATTCCCACTATATCTAACTTTAACCTATCAATTTCCCTTTTTAAATTTTCTAAACTTCCAGCCCTATTAAGGGATCTGACATACCACGCTCCAATACGTTTAACGCTAGTTTTCTTTCTCCTGATGTAATAATAGTGTAGAAGGTTATTGATCACCCATAAAATCTGTTGTGGGGAACTGGAAACAACGCATTTCGACACTGCAGAACCATTTAGATATTTATGGAGGTGTAGTGTACCAGATATATATTGCCCGTTTAAGTGTGTATGACTAAGGAAAAGTGTGCGTCTTGTCGGGATGGTTGAAGTATTGATTTGGAGTTTTTGAAATGGGTATATCATTCCTCTACCTCATATGTTAGCTAATGTTTTTACTGTGGATATTTTTATTAACATTCTAATTATTTTAGTTGTTTGTGATGTTTTGTTTCTTGTGTATTTGCATGTGGGTATGTGATTTTTGTTCATGTCTCTTACGGCCAGCTTTGGCTTTTTCGGAGGAGTTTGTGTATGGTAAGTTTAGCTTCTTATTTTTACATTGTATTTCTCTTTTTTCATGTATTTGTTGGTCGCATTATATTGTTCTCCGTTATGTTTGGGTTCCTCACCTGCAACCTATATAGGTCACCTGAAGAATAGGATAATAACGCTAACGAAAACTAAGAAATCGACGTACATAGCATTGACATTCTGTACCTCAATTGAACCACGAACTGGCGAAAAAGAATGACATACATAAAATTTGTATCCCATACTTCAGCTGTAGGTCAACTTTTTTTTTTCTTCGCCTTCGATGGTAATCGTATTGACTGAAAATTATCATTTTCTTGCTGGCGACGGCAAAAAACCGACAGTAGTAAAATTTGTACCCCATTCTTCAGTTGACCTATATAGGTCACTAGGATACTAGTGCTAACGAAGGCGACAAATAATGACATTCATGACATAGTGAAGTAATTAGAGCATGTGTAAAAAAAAAAAGTGGTCTGCGTCCTCAGTATGTTAGTACTGACTAATTTTGGAACTGGGTTCCTCTGTAGTCCTTCTGAGCTGAAAATACACTGTTGTGTTGGGTGCTATTTTTAGTTTATTTTGTTTGCACCAGTTAATTTTCTGAAGCAGTTGCGTGCATTTCGCCTCTAGTGCTGCTCTCGAGTTAGCAGACACCACTACGAGCAGGTCATCTGTGAAAGCCACCACACCTCTTAACGTGTCGTCACCGTCCAGGATGTTCAGCAAGGGCTCGATTGTGATACCTGCCGTCCGCAGGTAAAGCCCTGTGGACATGCCTTTGTTGTTCTCTTGACATCTTTGCGTGTCAGCCCTTCACTCCGCCACTCTCCCTCTGCAGTAGTCGAAGAGGCCATTGAGAGGGAAGCTGATAGCCGCATTTCCCTTAACCTGGCGAAAAGTGACTGCCACCACAGGTTGTCAAAAAGTCTCTGCTATGTTGATTAGAATGGCATTCACGTATTTTTCACTGATACTATTTGTATCTCTTAGTGTTTCTTTGACGGCGTCTTCTATTGATCTACTTTGTCTGAAACCGAATTGGCGGGGATTAGCCCGAAGGAGCGTCTGTACGATTGTAAGCGGTCACACAGGACCTTTCCTGCACGTTAGCGAGAGTGTTCAAGAGGCGGATCGGTCGGTACGTTTTGGGGTCTGTTGGCTGTTGGCTTTTTGCCTTTTGACTTTTGATTTCCTGAACATTACTAAATTACCATTTTTCCAGAGGTTTGGAATTCTGCCTGCTAATAGTGCCTCGTTGAAAACGTTCATAAGAATAGGTATGGTTTGTGTTACTGTTTGTTTTAATGTTTCTGAAAGTATTTTATCTGGGCCGGGTGCGTTTCGGCTTTCAAGTCTCCTAATTGCCGTCCCAGCCTTTTCTTGTGAGAATGGTATGGTTACGCTGTCCTGTCTCCCAAAAGTAAGGTCTGCTATTTTTTTATAAGTACATCGACCTGTTTACTTCTACAATGGTTTACATCAGTTTACAGCTTGAACATTTATCTATTTTTCTACATAATCACCATTTCTGTCGATGCATTTTTGTAGACACTGTGGCAGTTTTTGTATGCCCATGTCATACCAGCTCGCCGCCATGCTGTGCGGAATATTATGAACCTCTTCTTTCACCTCGTCGTCGGAGCTGACACTCTTTCCGGCCAAATCTTCTTTTAACCTAGGGAACAGGTGACAGTCACTGGGCACCAAGTCAGGACAATAGGGTGGGTGGGTGATTATGTTCCACTGGAACTGTTGCAGGAGAGCAACGGTTTGCCGAGCGATGTGTGGGCAAGCGTTGTAGGAATGTGTACGCCCTTGCTCAATATTCCTCTTCTCCGGTTCTGAATTGCCCGTTTGAGTTTCTTCAGAGTCTCACAGTACCTGTCAGAGTTAATTGTGGTCCCAGCGATTCAGCTCCGACGACGAGGCGAAAGAAGAGGTTCATAACTTTCTGAACAGCATGGCGGCTAGCTGGGACGACATGGGCATACAAAAACTGCCACAGCGTCTACAAAGTGCATCGACAGAAATAGTGATTATGTCGAAAAATAGCTAAATTCAAGCTGCAAACTGAAGTAAACCATTGTAGAAATAAACAGGTTTATGTAATTATAAAAAAATAGGAGACTTTACTTTTGTGATTACCCTCATACTATTGGCTCATCCTGTCCCTTAGGTCAGTGCGGTGTCGCTCGTCCTATGTGGGGACGTCGTCTGGGAGGAACCTGTTTAGGAGATATTCTGCTGAGTTCTCCATCCTTCGGTCATTGTGGCGTCAGCTTGTTTTAGCGTCGACAGAACTGTCGTTGTCTTAAGTTGTTCTGTTTCTATCTTGAATGGTTGTCCCCAGATATCTTCTTATAATTGGGTTTGACGAAATTGGTCCAGTAACCTTGCCTTCTTGTCTTTAGTTACTTCGGCATTTCTGTTTAGCGTCAAGATACAGGTCGAGTCTTGTCTGTCTTTCGGGAGCTGTCTTAGCTGGTTGTTAGTACTTTTTGTCCCGTGAATCCTTCCTTACTTTTGCCTGTTCTGTCCACCACGTTGTTTCTGTCCTCGCATGGTTTTTACCCGTGGTGTAGCTGCTTCCTGTGTTTTTTGTAGGACCTCTGTCAGAACATGAGTTTTGCAATACGTACTGCCTTGAATAGTATGTAGTGACGACGCCTCAGCAATTTCTCGAACTTATTGCCAATTGGCCCTTCCTACAAGTAGATGCTGCTGTTCATGGTCCATATTGTGTGTATTGACATGTTCGTCAGCGGTTATGACGATTGCGTTGTGGTCGCTGTATGTGGTTCTGTCTAATACTCTCCACCTGTTGACTACTGGAAGATATTTTGCGTTACCCAGGGAAAAATTTTACTTAACGCCACAAGCGCCTCTGCGACAGGTAGGTGGCTGCCCCTATCTATTCAGTAGAAGAGGTTGCATTGGTTTGCCACGTCATCCACTAGTTGTCACCTGTCTTCAGCTCTTCATGAGTTCCACAAGGGGAATTTTGCGTTGATATCGGTTAGAATGGGCAACATATCTTGTACAGTGTGTTGTGCAGTGTCCTATATTTTGTATCTCATATGAATACTGAGGCGTATATACACTCCTGGAAATGGAAAAAAGAACACATTGACACCGGTGTGTCAGACCCACCATACTTGCTCCGGACACAGCGAGGGGGCTGTACAAGCAATGATCACACGCACGGTACAGCGGACACACCAGGAACCGCGGTGTTGGCCGTCGAATGGCGCTAGCTGCGCAGCATTTGTGCACCGCCGCCGTCAGTGTCAGCCAGTTTGCCGTAGCATACGGAGCTCCATCGCAGTCTTTAACACTGGTAGCATGCCGCGACAGCGTGGACGTGAACCGTATGTGCAGTTGACGGACTTTGAGCGAGGGCGTATAGTGGGCATGCGGGAGGCCGGGTGGACGTACCGCCGAATTTCTCAACACGTGGGGCGTGAGGTCTCCACAGTACATCGATGTTGTCGCCAGTGGTCGGCGGAAGGTGCACGTGCCCGTCGACCTGGGACCGGACCGCAGCGACGCACGGATGCACGCCAAGACCGTAGGATCCTATGCAGTGCCGTAGGGGACCGCACCGCCACTTCCCAGCAAATTAGGGACACTGTTGCTCCTGGGGTATCGGCGAGGACCATTCGCAACCGTCTCCATGAAGCTGGGCTACGGTCCCGCACACCGTTAGGCCGTCTTCCGCTCACGCCCCAACATCGTGCAGCCCGCCTCCAGTGGTGTCGCGACAGGCGTGAATGGGGGGACGAATGGAGACGTGTCGTCTTCAGCGATGAGAGACGCTTCTTCCTTGGTGCCAATGATGGTCGTATGCGTGTTTGGCGCCGTGCAGGTGAGCGCCACAATCAGGACTGCATACGACCGAGGCACACAGGGCCAACACCCGGCATCATGGTGTGGGGAGCGATCTCCTACACTGGCCGTACACCTCTGGTGATCGTCGAGGGGACACTGAATAGTGCACGGTACATCCAAACCGTCATCGAACCCATCGTTCTAGCATTCCTAGACCGGCAAGGGAACTTGCTGTTCCAACAGGACAATGCACGTCCGCATGTATCCCGTGCCACCCAACGTGCTCTAGGTGGTGTAAGTCAACTACCCTGGCCAGCAAGATCTCCGTATCTGTCCCCCATTGAGCATGTTTGGGACTGGATGAAGCGTCGTCTCACTTGGTCTGCACGTCCAGCACGAACGCTGGTCCAACTGAGGCACCAGGTGGAAATGGCATGGCAAGCCGTTCCACAGGACTACATCCAGTATCTCTACGATCGTCTCCATGGGAGAATAGCAGCCTGCATTGCTGCGAAAGGTGGATATACACTGTACTAGTGCCGACATTGTGCATGCTCTGTTGCCTGTGTCTATGTGCCTGTGATGAGCCATACGTCCTGACCGTATGTTGTTTCCGCTGTGGCAATGTGTTGAGAGCAAAACAGGATGAGCGGTGTTACTATGAGATTTTTATATTAACTTTTAGCGCAGCTTTGGCATCTGGTGTTCCGGCTCGAGCCTACCTAGTTCTATGCTTACTAAGGTGCTACTCTGGCAATTTAGTTGTATTACCTTCAGAAGGGGTATGTAGTGAAAGAAAACCTCTTGGACGTGTGTTCCTGGATTTTAAAGAAACCATGTGCTCTCCCGAAGTCCTTGTACATTGTCCCAAGATTTATGCTCTCCTCCCTTTGCGTACATGCTTCCCCTAAAATATTACGTAGTTTCTTCGGGTTTGCTCGGAGATTTTCAGCCCTTAGGCTCATCCTGTCAGTTTGTTGTGTTGGAACCAGATTTTATCTCAATTTTAGTGCTTGGTCCGAATGACATAGCCATACTTGTTTGAAATATATCCTTGTTGTCTAGTCTGCTAAGCCGCAGTTTAGCTTCGTAAGTAATCATAGTTCACGTGATTAACGGTATTCCGCTTGGGATCCTCGGTTGTGTCTGGTTGGTGTTCTTGACTGATAGTTCGTTGCTCCGATTTAGTGATTTTGTAGTGTTGCATGTATTGTCTGCTTTAGTGGTAGTGTAGAGTTCGTTGACCATTTCCCTTGATGGTGAATCGTTTTTGGTCTCGAGTGGGGCTTGTTGTTCGTGAAAGCTGTTATGTCGGTTGCGAGATTCTCGTAGACAAAACGAACTGATGAAATATAGAGTGTACATTTTTCAAACAAAATTTTAAACACGGCTCAGGCAGCAACTGTTAATAATGTTCACGGTAAATAACAGCCAAACAGTTGGTTGTGTCATATTGTCCTTGTTGTGCAGATAATGTGCAATTACCTTCATGTATGCCTGACTAGATCGATTGTCTTGATTCGGTTGTTCCCATCATTAGGGCGAGATGTAACACTACATAAGCGGGAGAAAATCTTCTCGGTTCTCAAGCCGCGTCAATTCCAGTAAAATTCTCGAAACACGCCTTGTGAGTCTGAAGAAGCAGCCAAGCAGGCTGCTTTCCTGCTATACTGTGGGACAACGAGCTGTAAATTAGGACAGGTACTGAGGAGAGATGAATTGAGACCAGTGTTCTGGCCCACCTCCAAGATAAGAGATATGTTGCGCCCCGTCTTCGTGTACCCGTTGTGTTATGGTGTCCCTTGCGAGTGCTGCAGCATCTATATAGGCCAGACAATTCGCCCAGTTGCGGAGCGTTGTCCCTAGCGCAAGAGACATACCTGTATTAAGCAAAGAACCTCGACAAGTCGGCCAAAGCTGAGCATTGCCTCGAAAATGGACACAAAATACAGTTTGAGAACTAGAGTATCTTGTCTCATGTGTCAACATTCTGGGATTCGGTTAGAAAAGAGACGCCTGAGATTAGAATGAGCGGCAACAATTTCAATAGCGACCGGGGCTAGACACTGAGAAGGACGTGGGGGGGCGGGCGTTGGATGTCGAAAGGATGCAACGGCGGGTGATTAACGCTTGTACGGAGGCGGGAGTGGCAGTTTCAAACGTGGTGCCGGCACCTCGCTTCACCTGACATCACTCGATCCCGCGGCGGCCCGGAGCTGCTACGAGCTGCCCAACTCACCTTCCGCGTCGTTTCGGCCCTCTGTCTGGTACCAGCATCCGTAATCGCAGATGTACCGGGTGATCCATTGGTCGTGACGTTTTGATCTCCCCTTATACAGGGTGGTCCATTGATAGGGACCGGGCCAAATATCCCACGAAATAAACGTCAAACGAAAAACTGCAAAGAACGAAACCTGTCTAACTTGAAGGATGAAACCAGATGGCGCTATGGTTGGCCCGCTAGATAGCGTTGCCATAGGTCAAACGGATATCAACTGCGTTTTTAAAATAGGAACGCCCATTTTTTAAATTAAATATTCGTGTAGTACGTAAATATGAATGTTTTAGTTGGACCACTTTTTCCACTTTATTACAGCGCCATCTGTCACAGTCACTAACATATGGTTCATAATTTTAGACGAACAGTTGGTAACAGGTAGGTTTTTTAAATTAAAATACAGTACCTAGGTACGTTTGAACATTTTATTTCGGTTGTTCCAATGTGATAGCCCTACATGTACCTTTGTGAACTTATCATTTCTGAGAACGCGTGCTGTTACAGCGTGATTACCTGTAAATACCACATTAATGCAATAAATACTTAAAATGATATCCGTCAACCTCAATGCATTTGACGATCGTGTAACGACATTCATCTCAACAGCGAATAGTTCGCCTTCCGTAATGTTCGCACTTGCATTGACAATGCGCTGACGCATGTTGTCAGGCGTTGTCGGTGGATCACGATAGCAGATATCCTTCAACTTTCCCCACAGAAAGAAATCCGGGGACGTCAGATCCGGTGAGCGTGCGGGCCATGGTATGGTGCTTCGACGACCAATCCACCTGTAATGAAATATGCTATTCAATACCGCTTCAACCGCACGCGAGCTATGTGCCGGACATCCATCATGTTGGATGTACATCGCCATTCTGTCATGCAGTGAAACACCTTGTAGTAACATAGGTAGAACATTACGTAGGAAATCAGCATACATTGCACCATTTAGATTGACACCGATAAAATAGGGGGGCAATTATCCTTCTTCCTATAATGCCGCACCCTACATTAACCCGCCAAGGTCGCTGATGTTCCATTTGTCGCAGCCATCGTGGATTTTCCGTTGTCCAATAGTGCATATTATGCCGGTTTACGTTATCTCTGTTGCTGAATGACGTTTCGTCGCTAAATACAAAGCGCGCAAAAAATCTGTCATCGTTCCGTAATTTCTCTTGTGCCTAGTGGCAGAACTGTACAAGGCATTCAAAGTCGTCGCCATGCAATTCGTGGTACATAGAAATATGGTACGGGTGCAATCGATGTTGTTGTAGCATTCTCAACACCGACGTTTTTGAGATACCCGCAATTTGTATGCTACTGATGTGCGGATTATCCGCCACAGTAGCTGAAACACCTGCTTGGGCATCATCATTTGTTGCAAGTCGTGGTTGACGTTTCGCATGTGGCAGAACACTTCCTGTTTCCTTAAATAACGTAACTATCCGGCGAACGGTCCGGAGACTTGGATGATGTCGTCCAAGATACCGAGCAGCATACATAGGACACGCCCGTTGGCTATTTTGATCACATTAGCCATACACCAACACGATATCGACGTTTACCGCAGTTGGTAAACTGTCCATTTTAACACGTCTAATGTATCACGAAGCAAATACCGTCCGTACTGGCGGAATGTTAGGTGGTACCACGTACTTAAACGTTTGTGATTATTAGAGCGCCATCTGTCACAAAGGGAAAAAAGTGGTCCAACTAAAACATTCATATTTCTTTACGTACTACACGAATATGTAATAAAAAAATGGGGGTTCCTATTTAGAAAAACGCAGTTGGTATTCGTTTGACCTTTGTCCTTGCCGTCTAGCGGGCCAACCATAGCACCATCTGGTTTCCCGCTTCAAGCTAGACGAGTTTCGTTCTTTGTAGTTTTTTCGTGTGATGCATATTTGTGATATATATGGCCCGGTCGCTATCAATGGGCCACCCTGTAGAAGCAGGGGATAGAGCCAGGCCCGGCAGTCAGTAGTTTCACTCCCGACGACGATGGCGGAGGTAGACATCGAAAGCTCGAGAATTCTATTGGGACTGGCGCGGTTTGAGAACCGAGAAGATTTTACCCAGTGATGCCGGGTAGCGTGTTGCTCGGGAGTTCAGCTCGCTGGTAGTCAGATGGCAGTTAGTTTTTAAGTTTTAACCGTAGTGTGTGAGAACGGGAAACTGAGCTCGAGTATGGTGTTGCAGTGTGCCCGAATGAGTGTCGGCGCGGCATGTGGGCGGCGCTGCACAGCTGGCAGCGGTCGCAGCTGTGCAAGCTGCTGGCGGTGCTGGTGGCGGCGGCGCTGCTGGCGCAGTGCGCCTTCTCGCTGCTGGAGCCTCGCGGCCTGGAGCCGCTCTTCACCATCAGCTCGCTGCCGCTGCGCCGGCCCGGGCCGGGCGCCGCCGGCGCCTACCGCGCACGCACTCACGCGCCGCCGCGCGGCCTGCTCTTCTCCGCCTCCGACGGGCTGCCCGCCGCCGACGCCACCGCCACCGGCGCCACGCCCGCCGCCGCGCCGGACTTGGCCTCGCTCTCCGTCGACGGCGCCAACTCCTCGGCAGCCGCCAACCTCTCCGCGCTGCCCATCTGCCCAGTGCTGCCGCCCAACCTCGGTGAGTCGGTCGGTCTAACTTCCTTTCTTGACACTCACGTTTCGATCGCTAATTGTTGTCATTCTCTTCCACTTCAGTCCGAAGACTCGTTTGATACATGTCTCTATGCTGCTCTATCCCCTGCGCCTTTCAACTCCGAAAAAGTACTGCAACCTGCAGTCATGGGTCAAGCATTATGACCACCGTCCACCGCGACGTTGGATGCTGCCTGGTGTCGTTATCGGCACGTGACGCGGTAACAGAAGTATGCAACCGGATCACTCTAACGAATATTTGGGCTGCAAATGGGGAAATGCATTGAAATACGCGACTTTGACAAAGGGCACATTATTATTACGCAGGGCCTGTGAACGAGTATCTCGAAAATAGGCGAAGCTGGTAGACTACAAAAAGTCCGCGCTTACGGTCTATCCAGTGACATACGCTGTTGGATAGAAAGTTTTCTAAGAGACAGGGAGCAGTGTGTCGTCCTGAACGGGGTAACTTCAACAGAAAGAAACGTAACTTCAAGAGTGCCCCATGACAGCGTAATAGGGCCTTTGCTTTTTACGATTTACATAAACGATCTGGTTGATGGTATTGACAGCGGCCTTAGACTGTTTGCCGATGATATGGCTCTGAGCACTATGGAACTCAACTGCTGTGGTCATCAGTCCCCTAGAACTTAGAACTACTTAAACTTAACTAACCTAAGGACATTACACACATCCTTGCCCGAGGCAAGATTCGAACCTGCGACCGCAGCAGTTTGCCGATGATACTGAACTCTACAGGAAAGTAGTATCACATGAAAGTTGTGAACAAATCAATGGGGATTTGCAGAAAATAAATGCGTCGTGTAATGACTGGCAGTTATCTCTCAATATTAGTAAGAGCAACGTACTGCGTATAACAAGGCGAAAATCCCCATAAATGTAAGAGTACAAAATAAATGATCAGTCTTTGGAAGCGGTAACATCAGTCAAATATCTGGGTGTGACTATTCGAAATTATCTCTAATGGAATCATCAGATTACACAAGTAACACTTAAGACGAACTCTAGATTGCGGTTTGTTGGTAGAATCCTGAAGCGATGCAGTCCTTCAACAAAGGAAATAGCTTACAATACCTTAGTACGTCCAGTCTTAGATTATATTTCGTCTGTATGGGACCCTTACCACTTCGGTCTGATTCAAGAAATTGAGAAGGTCCAAAGAAGAGCGGTAAGATTCGTGACTGGTACATTTAGCAGTCGCGAGAGCGTTACAAATCTCATAGAAAGTTTGAAGTGGGACACACTTGCAGATAGACGACGCGCTAAACGGAAGGGGCTGCTCACTAAATTCCGAAATCCAATCTTGACTGAGGATGTAGAGCATATTATTACCACCAACTTTCAAATCACGTAATTACCATCATTCAAAGATGAGAGAAATAGGAGCTCGTACTGAGGCGTTCAGACAGTCGTTTTTTCCTCGTGCGAGCCGCGAGTGGAACAGAGGGGAGGAAATATGACTTTGGCGCGAATTGTGCCCTCCGCCACACACCACTTGGTGGCTAGCGGAGTATATATGTAGATGTAGACTGTTCACGTGCTACCGTCGTGAGCACTAGCGACAAGAGGTAGTAGGACAGTGAAACTACGACTACGCGCTAAATTGTTGGACGTCCACGACTCTTAACAGAACGTGGGGTTCGAACTGTTCTGCAAAGTACGATAGACGATCTGTGCCGTTTCTGCCGAAAGAGACAATGCTGGCGCAAGCACAAGTATGTTGTAGCACACAGTTCATTGTACATTGTTGAACGTGGAGCTCCGCAGCAGACCACCCCTCGTGTTCACGTCTTGACCCAACGACATCGTCAATTTCGATTGCGCTGGGCACGGTCGGTCAATGGAAACGTGTCGGCCCTTCGGGTGAATCATACTTTTGCTACGCTATGTCGCTGGTCATCTCCACAAACCCCGTCATCGAGGTGAACGGCAGCTCGGAACGTCCAGCGCGCCACGGACGCAGTCTGATGGAAAAATTATACTTAGGGAGACATTCTCCTGCCCCTGCGTGGGACCAGTGGAAGTAAAAAAAAATTAAATTGTTCCTAGCACTATGGGACTTAAGATCTGAGGTCATCAGTCCCCTAGAACTTAGAACTACTTAAACCTAACTAACCTAAGCACATCACACACATCCATGCCCGAGGCAGGACTCGAACCTGCGATCGTAGCGGTTACAGACTGAAGTACCTAGAACCGCTCGGCCACACCGGCCGGCCCTGTGGTAGTAATTGAAGACCCGCTAACAGCTGCGAACCACCTGCATCCCTTCATGCACGATGGCTACCGCGACGGCGATGTCATCTTTCAGCAGACTAATTGTCCGTGCCTTGGAGTCAGAACTATGCTACAGTGGTTTTAGGAACATTATAGTGAATTCGTGTTCATGGCTCGGCAGCCAAATTCTCCTGATGTAAATCCTACGGAACCCATCTGGGTCGCTATCAGGTGCAATAACTATGTATGCAAATCAGCGGTCCGTTATTTACGCGAATTACATGATCTGTGCGTAGACACGTAATACCACATACCTCCCCAAAGCTACCAACAAACCGTCGGATACCTGATAGGCAGAATCAGTTACGTATTTCGTTTCAAAGACGGACCAACATACTATTGAGCAGTTGGTCATATTTTTTTCGCTCGTCAGTATATATCCATCTCAACCTGCTTGCTGTACTCATACCGTGGCCTCCTGCAGTTTTACATCCCGCACTCCCCTTATTTCTATACTTCTTTGTCGCGCAGTATTTTCATTTTTATTTTATTTATGTACTTATTTTCATGACATCTTCGTATGACTGTAGAATCATGCGCATGATCGTTACCAATTACTTTTGTGTGAAGTTGTAAATTGCTGTGACTTTGGAGACGCGTTTAACTCAGACATGGATTATATTATCACTGACAATACCTTACGGAGCGTTACTGTATAGGATCCATAATGAGACAATAACAAATAATCGCCGGAATATAAGTGAAAATTAGTATTAGACTGAAAATTACAAAGAAATGCAAGATGTCGTCTTAAAAAAACTCTTAAATATGCTCGGAATAACAGAAAACACGAGTGTGAGGAAAGCTAGTGTCGAAAGGGATTCAAAAAGCCTGAAAAGTCCTGTGCCGAGCAAATGCATGCGGCAGCTTCGAATATGAAATGCAAAACACTGTGGAGTCCGATTACGGAGCTGGCACATCAGGGCTACATCGGCCAATGAATCCAAACTTCTGGCTTATCTGTTTCATAAACATTGCACTACTGTAAAATTGTTAAAGAAATTGATAGTTAAAGTGTTTAGTATCATTATTTAATTTATTATTCCCATCTCGAAGTTTTCACGAAAAATATACGACGCAGAATTTCTTTTTCCTCCTCATTTGGCGTCAAGTTTCTTTCTGGTTTGGTGCAGCACGTTACGACGGGATCCTGCACGGTGCACGTTAAGACCGCCTGAACCGCCGTTTCACTGATCACAACTAACCCTTTATTCACACAAAGTAGTGGGTGCTATCGTGTCAGGGGATCTCAAATTCATACCATGTGTCGAGATTTTAAAACAGCTTCTGACACCCTTCTGACAAGTGACTTATCAAATTGTGTAGTTCTATTAGTTACACTTTTAGTTGACTATTATTCCTGGTTTGCCACTTAACGAATAAAAGAACTGATGACCTTGTCACTCCAAACCAAATTGCGTGGTTGTTTATTCGCATCAGATCTGCAGCTAGGTTAGTGATTTCCATTTTGGAAGGTCACTGTTCGTTGTAATTGATCGCAAGTTACCTAGTGGAAATCGAAGTTATAACTTGGGCTTCCCAGGGAAGATTTATATGCCCTATCATTGTTATCACGCTTATTATCGTTTTTATTCTCTCTCAATTATCTGATGATCTTTAGCACGATGTGCCGTGTCCTATCCTGCAGTGGTTCCTTCTGTACTAATTCCCTGGATCATTTCATTTCTTGACCTTTCCCATCTTTATGACACGAACACTATTTCGCAAGAATTTCGTGTCACTGGTTTGTATTCTGTTTCTCTATCTTCCTTTCATTACCCAGGTGTCAGAGGCATATGTGAGGATTGGAACGTAGTATACCCGATGCGTAAACCTTTTTCTGTTTTAAGGGACATCCTGCTCCATATCAAGCCTCCAACACTCATCCAGAGAACTTCTGCTTGTCTGCCCCGCTCGTTTATTTTCCGTCGTTTCGCCTATTCTCCTTCATTAAGCTTCGCAAGTAGAGGAAAAAAGGTAGGGCGAGGTTATCAAGGAACCCCGAATCACCGACACAGGACCACTATATATATATACCAGATTTACGTAGAAATTAGTCAGTGGAATAGAAGTCGTCCAGGAGAAATGATTTTAAGTTAATTCCAAACTTTCTTCATTAGGCAAATAATCAAATATATTTGTTGCTGCATAGTTACTTCCTTTCTGAGCCACTGATAGATTTAATAACGGTAATAAAGATAAATTTTCTTTCCAGTGTTGCAGAAGTGGATATGTTACATTGTAATGGATTATTTATTACGAATTTCACTAGCGAATGTATTGTGACGACACAGTTCAAATGAGTAACTCCTCTAAGAGGAACCTACACGACGTTCTTGGGTGATCTCGATATATTATACTTTCTGCTCGCTGTTGTGCAGTCAATACTTTCTTTATAAGTTGTGAGTAACCCCAGAAAATTATTGTATAAGGCATTGTTGAGTGAAAATACACCAAATATATTAAGAGGTTAATTCGTTTGTTTCAGAGATAGGCAATTATACGAAAATCGAAAGTAGCTGAAATTGTGTGAAAAACTGTCTCCCAGTTAAAGTGGAAGACAATGTGTTTTAAATGCAATTTTCTTAAGGCAGTTTCCTGCGAGTAAAGCCTTCATGCTGTAAAATTTCGAAGGTGACAGGAGGTATGTTTTGTAAACGCAAATTCTCATAAAAACATCGGTCTGTCTGAATTACCTGTGATTTTGTATTACCCGTGCAGTTTCGGTCCTCAGTCCCTTGGATATCAGTTTGCTGTATAATTAGAACGAATTATTCGAGATGAAAGTGGTCTCTAATTGTTGTTCCCGTTACATAATTACCTCTAATAATGGAAAACCTGTGTGGCTACTTTAGCTGCGGAACGTTAAAAAGATGGATTAATTGGCGCTACAGTGAAGTATGCTAGCTCAGATCCATTGAAAACGCTGCCTTGCTGCACGTCAGCGTTTAATCGTAATAAAAGTTGAGGCGATAAACATATATTTACGGGTGGACACAAAATGAAGGCTGGCCCGGCTAGTGACTTCATCGCGAACGTGGTGACTTAACGTACCAGACAGCGGCTGGTGGTAGTGAATGTAAGGAGGAAGGCAACGCCAGAAACAGCGAAAAGGGAGGTAAGTGACATTGATGAAACGTCGATTTCTCGTGCCTGACAGCAATTAGTCGCGTGGCGTACTCCTTACACTGTTAGACGCCATCAATTTGAGCTACTTCCGCGAATCGATTATGTGGCACGTCTGAAGTGGCAACTAAGCCAATGTAATGCTGTCCTCTGGATTGATTACTCGTCTGCGCTGAGCGTTGTCTCAGCCAGAACGTACAAATTCTAAGTAACGACAGATATCGCAAAACAGAACTTTTTTCTCACAGAAACACGTCTTCAGGCGTATCATTTTGTGGTCGAATCTACTGTATAGATCATATGAGGGAAAGACAGAGTTATTACAAGTGATTGAAGCGATCTCACACCTCTACAATAACTTTATTATTTGAGATATTTTCACAATGCTTTGCACACACATACAAAAACTAAGTTTTTTCAGGCATTCACAAATATTCGGTATGTGCCCTTTAGTGATTCGGCAGACATCAAGCCGATAATCAAGTTCCTCCCACACTCGACGCAGCATGTCCCCATCAATGAGTTCGAAAGCATCGTTGATGCGAGCTCGCAGTTCTGGCACGTTTCTTGGTAGAGGAGGTTTAAACACTGAATCTTTCACATAACCCCACAGAAAGAAATCACATGGGGTTAAGTCGGGAGAGTGTGGAGGCCATGACATGAATTGCTGATCATGATCTCCACCACGACCGACCCATCGGTTTTCCCATCTGCTGTTTAAGAAATGCCGAACATCATGATGGAAGTGCGGTGGAGCACCATCCTGTTGAAAGATGAAGTCGGCGCTGTCGGTCTCAGTTGTGGCATGAGCCAATTTTCCAGCATGTCCAGATACACGTGTCCTGTAACTTTTTTTTCGCAGAAGAAAAAGGGACCTTACTTTAAACCGTGAGATTTCACAAAACACTTTAACTGTTGGTGAATTGCGAATTTGCTGCACGAATGCGTGAGGATTCTCTACCGCCCAGATTCGCACATTGTGTCTGTTCACTTCACCATTAAGAAAAAATGTTGCTTTATCACTGAAAACAAGTTTCGCACTGAACGCATCCTCTTCCATGAGCTGTTGCAACCGCACCGAAAATTCAAAGCGTTTGACTTTGTCATCGGGTGTGAGGACTTGTAGCAATTGTAAACGGTAAGGCTTCTGCTTTAGCCTTTTCCGTAAGATTTTCCAAACCGTCGGATGTGGTACGTTTAGCTCCCTGCTTGCTTTATTCGTCGACTTCCGCGGGCTGCGCGTGAAACTTGCCCGCTCGCGTTCAACCGTTTCTTCGCTCACTGCAGGCCGACCCGTTGATTTCCCCTTACAGAGGCATCCAGAAGCTTTAAACTGCGCATACCGAATGGAGTTAGCAGTTGGTGGATCTTTGTTGAACTTCGTCCTGAAGTGTCGTTGCACTGTTATGACTGATGTGAGTGCATTTCAAGCACGACATACGTTTCTCGGCTCCTGTCGCTATTTTGTCTCAGTGCGCTCTCGAGCGCTCTGGCGGCAGAAACCTGAAGTGCGGCTTCAGCCAAACAAAACTGTTTTTCTACGTATCTGTAGTGTGTCGTGACCATATGTCAATGAATGGAGCTACAGTGAATTTATGAAATCACTTCAATCATTTGTAATAGCCCTGTATATGACAATCTTCTTCTTCCTTTTTTCCCAGCCTGTCTCCTGTGGCAACCACTTCTTCTCAGAGTAGCACTTACTCCTAAAGTTGCCGAATATTTGTTACATATACATCAGCCTCTGCTTCCCCTACAGTCCTGGCTATCTACAGCGTCCTATATTACGGTGGAAGCTAGTCACTCGTGTGTTAAGACATCTCCTATCATACTCTTTCTCCTGTTTTTTTCCCCTTTATTTCCTTCCCGGGCGATTCTATGGAGAACATCATTCCTTACCACTCCGTTTAATCGTCAACATTGCTCTCTAACATCACATCCCAAATGCTACTTTTCCGGTTCTCCCCCCAATTCGGCAGCTTGTGGCCTCGAGCTAGCGTTCTCGCTTCCCGAGCACGGGGTCCCGGGTTCGATTCCCGGCTGGGTCAGGGATTTTCACCTGCCTCGAGATGACTGGGTGTTTTCTTCTTCTTCATCATCTTCTTCTTCATCATCTTCTTCTTCCTCCTTCTGCATATTTATTTCTAGACATACCCACTGTGACGACGAACACATTTGTCACAGCGAGAGACAATTTTGTTGATACCGTCACTGTGGAATATTAGACTTCGTTGATAGCGCCGTAACTTCACCTTTGTTTGCACCACTTCATCACTATCAAATTAAAGTCCTCGAAGGTGTTCTTTAACTTTTTGAAACAGATGAAAATTGGATGGGACCAAGTCGAGACTGTATGGAGGATGATCGATGACAGTGTACCCAAGGGCGTCGGTTTGTTGCAGATGTCCCAGCGCACCGCTCACTATACATAAATTTAATATTTCTATTGATTCCAGCTGGAGGCAGTTTTCTGCGGTTAGAAACTCGATTATATTACGCTGTTTTTCTCACACACAGACATACTTAAATTACACACTGCGGCACTATGTGGTCCAAACTATCCGCACACCCCCAAAAACATACGCTTTTGATATAAGGTGCATTGTGCTGCCACCTACTGGCAGGTACTCCATATCAGCGTCCTCAGTAGTCACTAGACGTTGTGAGCGAGCAGAATGGGGCGCCCCGCGGAACTCGCGGACTTTTAACGTTCTCAGGCGATTGGGTGTACCTGTCAAACGTCTGTATGCGCCATGTCCACACTACTAAAAATCCCTAGGACCACTGTTTCCGATGTGATAGTGAAGTGGAAACGTGAAGGGACACGTGCAGCACAAAAGCGTAGAGGCCGACCTCGTCTGTTGACTGACAGGGATCGCAGACAGTTCAAGAGGGTCGTAATGTGTAATACGCAGACATCTATTCAGACCATCACACATGAATTCCAAACTGCATCAGGATCCACTGCAAGTACTATGACAGTTTGGTGGGAAAACTTGGATTTCATGGTCAAGTGGTCTTCATGGAGGGGGCTTGCACCCATTGTTTTTGCGTGGCACTATCACAGCACTGGCCTACATTGGTGATTTAAGCACCTTCTTGCTTCCCACTGTTGAAGAGCAAGTCAGGGATGGGCATTGCATCTTTCAACACGATCGAGCACCTGTTTATAATGCACTGCCTATGGCGGAGTGGTTACACAATAACGTCTCTGAAATGGACCGACCTACACAGTCCTGGCCTCAATCCCATAGAACACCTTTGGAATGTTTTGGAACGCCGACTTCGTGCCAGGCGTCGCCGACCGACATCGGTACCTCTGCTCAGTGCAGCACTTCGTGAAGAATTGGCTGCCAGTCCCCAAGAAACCTGCCAGCACATGATTGAACGTTTGCCTGCGAGAATGGAAGCTGTCATCAAGGCTAAGGGTGGGCCAACACCGTATTGAATTCCGGCATTACCGATGGAGGACGCCACAAACTTGTAAGTCATTTTCAACCTGGTGTCCGGACACTTTTGCTCACATAGTGTATGTTAGACGATACATTTGGGAGCCCTCTAGCGGCACAGTGTTGCAATTTGTGTCAGCGAAGCGAGAAATCGACAGAGTAATATGCATGATATTTAAAACTTAAATTGATATTGAGACCAGAATAAATAATCCGAAGGCGTTACTTTTCAGCTCCCCCTTGTACTGTTCATTTAGTTCAACTTTTTGTGTTCTTCCTTACATTGACTTAGGATAGCAATGAAATCAGCAAGCCTTATCAACAATCCATCACTCTGAATTGTGATTTCATTCCTGAACGATTTTTCCCCCATTTCCGTCAATACTTCTCCGATGCACAATAGGAGCGAAAGTCAACTTCGTTCCTTTACGCATTTTTTAATCTGAGCACTTACGTTTGGTCTTCCATTATTATTACCTCTTATCTCTGTAACGGCACTGCCTGACTAAAAGTCACTCACTCGCAAGACATGGTCGGATGTCAGTGTGACAACGTTCGTGTACTCACCATTGGCAGGTATGTAAGTGATTAGAGGTAAAATTTTCTGTAATAGCTAGAACGCCCACCAGAATGCATTAGCTTTGTTTTTGATTAGCGTTGCTCTCAGGCCTGGTAGGGTGTAAAAGGGACGTGAGCAGCGTCATATGTTAAGAGATCACTGTAAAGGACAGACATACTGCGTACTCGCGAGACAGCTTCCATAGCATCTGCTGAGTTTGAAAGAAATGTCACTGTAGATAGAAGGTTTCCGTTTGGCTGGCTGCTTCAATTGCGCAGTATACGGATTTGTGGTTCGTTCGGATGTGATACTGGCGCGATGTTGGGCTGCATGGGAATCTGAAGGCAGCCATTCTCGCGATCAACGTTCTGATCAGTCACGCCTGACCACCGCAAGGTAGCATAGCCGTATTGCGCCCCGAGGACAACGTAACCACCTTCACATCTGCATTTGCCATCCGAGGACAATTAACGGAATCTCTGGAACATTGTGTGTTGTCCCGCACCGTTGATCGGAGACTACCTGCAGCCGGACTAAGTAATTATCATCTGATGCATAGGCCACCGTTTCGACTACACAACTGAGATATGGAAGTCTGGAGTGGTGGCGTGACCGGAAAGCATGGACAGCTGATGAATAGCGTCGCATTGTACTCAGCAATGTATCTTAGTTCTGTTCTACCCCGGATGGCAATCGGCGGAGAGTATGCAGCGAGCTGGGGAAAGGTACAATTTTTCCAGTGTTTTGGAGAAAAACAGCGGTGTTACTCTTGGCATGGTCATGAGTGGTAGTGATTGACAGAGCTGTGACGGCACTACGGGTCGTGATTGACTTCCTGTGCCCTCATGTATTCTCTCGTGCGTCAGTATAGTGAGTTATTTTTCGACAAGACAGTGTCTGTCCACACGTGGCACGTGTGTTTATGAACTGTTTTCGCGATGTTGCAGCGCTCCCGTCATCAGCAAGTTCACCAGATTTATCCCGAATAGAATATACGTGTCACTATCTCGGACGTCAGTTTCGTCTCTTGCCAGTGTCCTCGATACCAAGGACCAGATACAACAATTGGGGATCAGGTGGCCACAGGAGTAGATACAGCGGCCTTGCGGCGCCCTTCGCAGCGGTGACCGTGCATGCATTCAGGCCAGAGGAAGTGCTACATAATACAAATTGTGCAGTTATATATCCACGTTCTTTGTACATTTGACTCTATTTTGCAATCACTGCAATAACGTCATATAGCCTCCCAACCCGTTAAGTTCCAGCTTCTGCGTGCTTCACTTTTTTCCCCCCAAGCAGTGCTATCGCCAACTATAGAGCAGCCACTGTCAGTGTACGTTGACGCTAACAGAGGTTATCAATGTAGGCGCACAGAGGTGTAATGGGAAGTCGACACAGCGAATTCAAGGGTCACTAATGCAAAAAGATTTCCCGCGATTGGAGTGTTATAATCGGGCTAACTTCCCAATTTTTTGATGAATTGTAACGACCAGATTTATAGTGTTTCTACAGTTAAAAACGTACGATCGGAGAATATGCTGCGACAGACTGGCAATATTTCCTGCCGCCTATCAAAAATACTACATAAGTAGCTATTCTTACTACTATAATTGCACTGAAAACACATTTTAAAAATCGGCAGTTACCTTGGTATGCGACACTTGTTACCTAAGACAACTGAAACATACAGGCAAATGGTTTGGACATTTTGAATCACTATCTCACACAGTCTCTAGATACACTCCTTCACCCATTTATATTTCAGTAGAACTAATATTGTTACATGGAGTACAAATGAAGAAGGTATTAGCTAAGAAAATAGTAAGGTTGAGTCACATGACCCATCTATATGGTTACTCTGCAAATCACATTTAAGTGCCTGGCAGAGGGTTCATCGAACCACCTTCACAATTCTCTATTATTCCAATCGCGTATAGAGCGCGGAAAAAAGGAACACCTATATCTTTCCTTATGAGCTCTGATTCCCTTATTTTATCGTGGTGATCGTTTCTCCCTTTGTAGGTTGGTGTCAACAAAATATTTTTGCATTCGTAGGAAAAAGTTGGAGATTGGAATTTCGTCAGGAGATTCCGTCGCGACGAAAAACTCCTTTCTTTTAATGATGTCCAGCCCAAATCCTATATCATTTCTGTGACACTGTCTCCCATATTTCGTGATAATACAAAACATGCTGCCCTTCTTTGAACTTTTTCGATGTACTCCGTCCGTCCTATCTGTTAAGTATCCCACTCCTCGCAGCAGTACTCTAAAACAGGACGGACAAGCGTAGTGTAGACAGTCTCCTTAATAAGTCTGTGACATTTTCTAACTGTCCTGCCAATAAAACGCAGTCTTTGGTAAGTCTTCCCCACAACATTTTGTGTATGTTCCTTCCAATTTAAGTTGTACGTAATTGTAATACCTAGGTATTTAGTTGAATTTACGGCTTTTAGATTAGACTGATTTTTCGTGTAACCCAAGTTTAACGTATTCCTTTTAGCACTTATGCGGATGACTTCACACTTTTCGTTATTTTGTGTCAACTGCCAATTTTCGCACCATTCAGATATCTTTTCCATATCGTTTTGCAATTTGTTTTGATCGTCTGATGACGTTATTAGTCAATAAATGACAGTGTCGTCTGCAAACAACCTAAGACGGCTGCTCAGATTGTCTCCCATTTCGTTTATATAGACAAGGAACAGCGAAGGGCCTATAACTCTACCATGAGGAACGCCAGAAATCTCTTCTGTTTTACTCGATGACTTTCCGTCAATTAACTGTGACCTCTCTGACAGGAAATCACAAATCCAGTCGCATAACTGAGACGATATTCCATAAGCACGCAATTTCACTACAAGCCGATTGTGTGGTACAGTGTCAAATGCCTTCCGGAAATCCAGAAATACGGAATCGATATGAAATTGCTTGTCAATAGCACTCAACACTTAATGTGAATAAAGAGCTCGTTGTGTTTAACAAGAACGATGTTTTCTAAACCTATGTTGACTGTGTGTCACAGACGATGTAGTAATATCTAGCAAAGACGTAATAGGCACTTAAAATCCACGCACCCCGGAAATACTTCGTTGATGTAAGGAGCGCTTCTTTCGAATTTCTTGGCTGTAGACTTGCTTGTGCTGTACATTAGGCATCTCACGCTGAAGTGATGAACTGTAGTCCATGACTCGATCACTGAGGTGTCCTGGTGAAAAAGTTCCTTGTTCGTCACTGACTGAATCTAGGTTTTCGGGGATGATGTAGAGATATGAGTTGAGGAGATGAATTCTGATGGACATCTTGACACCCAGCTGTTTGTACGCACTGGTGAGCTTCTTCACGGCATTTACATAGCCAGCAGATGTATAATTTCGATTTGAATGCCAAACTATGCAATTCTGCGGTATCATTCAGTAAGTTCATCAACGGCACACGGGAGACTTTATTTCCTGGCTGCATTCTGTTTCAGATTCGCAAATTTTTCTTTGTGTGGTGCTGTTTGCTGTTTCTACTGTACCGTTGTTCTTGGTGTACCCCGTCTACAGTCCCACGAGAGTGATAACTTTTAAATCACCACAGATATATCTTTTATACGCCTGAAATAGTATTTTTTTTTTTCAAGAAGAAGCGACAAAGTATGTCTCATTCAGGTGAGTAGAATATCCAACCGATAATGATGCGTATTTGTTTCCATTGTGTAAATTACTACTTTCATACTTGTTTTAGATGAGTCGATAAACGCTACCCATGCTTCGATGATGTGCCCCACGCCGAGGCTTGGTGTGAGACTTTTGAATGTCCGTACAGTAGCAAACACTGCCACTCAGTGCAGAGAAATTAACAAATTCTTTGTATACGTGGCGAAAATGTAAACTTGTTCTAGCACTAACAAAAGATCAAGCTGAAGTCACGAAGGTCAGCATTGTTCATTAAGTGAATAACATCTCCAGGTTGGTAGCCAGGGTCAATACATTGCTGGAAGCTGAAAAAGAACTCTCTTCCTGCGTTTTTCCTCAACTGTTTATTTTGTATGTGCTATTCCTGTTGCACAAGCTGTGGGATCGAGATCAGTTGGTTTAGAAACTCAGCGAACGTCTGGATACTTTGCGGATGCACGAGTTCGTAGCAGGAAAATCTCGTGACATACGCTAGACAGAAAAGAGTCTGTGTAGTGGTTGCTTGCCTCGCGCCATGTTATAGGAACTCCGATTACCAAATGGTTATTCTGCGCCATCGTTATCCAACCGCGCAAGTTGCATGCACATTGCTGAAAATGTCGGTTTGCCTACCGCAGAAAATATTCTTCGAATACTTTTGTTTGCAAAAGACCTGTTTTAATTTTTTTATTCCCTTTTCCCCGCTCTCGTTTTGTACACGGTATATTCAAACAGACGAGAGTAACCACCAAATGGCAACATGTCGAAAGACATGAGAAATCTATGTTCCTCAGTTTATTTCTTTGTTTTGAGTAAGTTGATGCTCAGCGCAGACAAGTAATCAGTCTAATAATCAAATGGACAACATTACATTGACTCACATGCCACTTTAAGCGCGCTACAGAATCGATTAGCAGGAGTAGCTCAAAGATTGCATCGAACCGTATGCTACGCGATTGATTGCTGTCAGGCACTCGCAATCGTAGTTATGAAAGATATAGATCGCCGCCTTCCTCGCTACTGCTGATGCCTTCACCTCAACACGACCAACATGGCATGTGGCTGGTCTCTTGCTTGCATAACAGGTCAGACGACTGAGTCACAGGTACTCTGCACAAGAATAGCCTCGTGTCTAGCTGATACCCGGCTTGATAAGTTGACTCACCCGCGCGTCCCATTTTCTGAGTAATTGGGATAGATACGATTGATTGCGCATTAAATTCTTTTAGTTTTGGACAAAATACTGTTAATTAAGTTCGATTAAACTTGGCCAGAAATTGCAGTGGAACTTTCACGAGTCAATGTTTTGGTCGTCTGTTTTGATCTGGCACGCCAAGACTTTCTGTCGTGTAACAAAGTCTTCATCTCGGAGTGGCGCTTAAATAAAACATCCTCCACCCGTGTTTGCTGGGTATATTCCAGTCTGTCTTGTCTCCCAATTTTTATCCTGTACGTCTCTCTCTACAACCATGAAAGTTGTTCCCTGATGCCTTAACATAATATCGATCATCCTGTTTCATCTTGTGGTCATTTTTTCCGAATATTCCTTTCCTCGCCGATTCGCTGCAGAATCTCCTCATTTCTTATCTTGCCAGTCCTCTTTAACTTTCAACATATTTCTGTGACTGCACATCTTAAAAACTTCGATTCTGTTCTATTTTTATTTTTTCCCTCGTCCATGATTCAGAGATGAGCTTCAGACGTACAGTACTTTCGCCGAAATTTCTTCTTCAAATGAGGGCCTCAGTCTGATTCCAGCAGACTTATTTTAGGTAGGGATGCTCTTTGACTGCGCTGGTCTGCTTCGTATATTATTCTTGCTTTATCTTGCGTTAGTATGTTCACTGGGCTGCTGTATTCACTCACCGCGTCGACCACATTCTTCCCTATTTTAATAATCTTATCGCTAATCTCATTGGTACTACTACTTAATAATTCTATCTTTCTAGAGTTCCGGAACCTGCACAGAATATTGGAATAGAGATCAACGTAAACATCATTTCCGGCCTTCTTATTGCTCATGAAAAACCATACATTGCATGTTGTTCCACCATACAGCGAGACCTTCATAGGTGATGGTCCAGAATGCTGTACACACCGGTACCTCTAATATCCAGTAGCACGTCCGCTTGCATTGATGCATGCCTGTATATGTCGTGGCGTACTATCAACAAATTCATCAAGGCACTGTTGTCCAGATTGTCCCTCTCCTCAACAGCGATTCGGCGTGGATCCCTTTTGGTCGGTGGGTCACTTCGTTCATATACAGCCCTTTTCAATCTATACCAGGCATGGTCGATAGGGTTCATGTATGGAGAACATGCTAGCCACCTAGTCGAGCGATGTCGTTATCCTAAAGGATGCACATTCACAACATGTGCACGATGGGGGCGCGAATTGTTGTCCATGAGGACGAATTCTTCGCCAATATGCTGCCGCTATAGTTACACTATCGGTCGGATGTTGGCATTCACGTATCGTACAGCCGTTACGGCGCCTTCCATGACCACTAGCGGCATACTTCGGCCCCACGTAATGCCACCCCAAAAAAGCAGGGATCCTCCACCTCGCTGCACTCGCTGGAAAGTGTGTCTGAAGCGTTCAGCCTGACCGGTTTGCCTCCAAACACGACTCCGACGATTGCGTGGTTGAAGGCATATGCAACACTCATCGGTGAAGACAACGTGATGCCAATCCTGAGCGATCCATTCGGCATGTTGTTGGGTCCATCTGTACTGCACTACATACGTGTCGTGGTTGCAAGCTGGATCTCGCCTATGGACGTCGGGAGTGATGCTGCGAATCATGCAGCCTATTATGCACAGTTTGAGTCGTAACACGACGTCCTGTGGCTGCACGAAAAGCATTATACAAAATGGTGGCGTTGCTCTCAGGGTTCCTCCGAGCCATAATCCGTAGGTAGCTGTCATCCACTGCAGTAACAGCCCTTGGGCGGCCTGAGCGAGGCATGTCATAGATAGTTCCTGTCTCTGTATTTCATCCATGTCAGAACAACATCGCTTTGGTTCACTCAGAGACGCCTGGACGCTTCCCTTGTTGAGAGCCCTTCGTCGCAGAGTGTAACAATGCGGGCTCGATCGAACCGCGGTATTGACCGCCTAGGCATGGTTGAACTACAGACGACACGAGCCGTGTACCTCCTTCCTGGTGGAATGACTAGAACTGATCGGCTGTCTGACACCCTCCGTCTAATAGGCGCTGCTCAAGGATGGTTATTCACATCTTTCGGCGGTTTTAGTGACATCTCCGAACAGTCAAAGGGACTGTCTGTGCCTGAACATCCACAGTCAACGTCTGTCTTCAGATCATCTGGGAACCGGGCTGATGCAAAACTTTTTTTGATTTGTGTATATACAGGTTGAACAAGAGAGAAGACGTGCAACCCTAGATTACACTCGTTTTAATCGGAGAATTTCTCTTTTGCCATTGCTTTCTTACTGCTGCCTGTTAGGTGTTCAAATGTTTGTGTGTAACGCGTACATGACTCCTTAAAAATTGCGCGAAGGATTGTAGTCCGAATTTTCATAGGGAAACGGAGAGTGGGAAATGGAGGAATGAGGTATCAAATAGACCAGCGTGAGGTCAAGTTTTGAAAAGAAAAGGTTTTAATTGCTTGAAAATAATCAGTATAATATTTCTTAATTATTGATCAGAGAAAATTTTTGGCCAGTTTTTCATCGCCAAACGAAGTGTGGAAATTCGACAAATTGGGGTCTCAAATAGATCAGCATCATGCGTAGTTTCGAAAAAATAAATTCGGGCGATTAAGAAAAACTTAGCGATTTGAGGCAAAATTGAAATGTTCCACGAACAACTGCTGCTACCCATGTAAATGGGGTCTCGAAAGGTTGACGTTTTCCAGACATTGCTATTTTACGTACAGAAAGTTGCTTTGATGTGATATTTGGTTTGTAAAATGGATTCCTTCTATTCGAGTACTAAATTTAGGATCTTCCGGCAACTGATTTCTGAACCAAACTTGGAAGTAAAAAAAAGTTGTTTGAAGAAAAAAACGGTGGAACCTTTACTGAAATTATTCGTCAAGGAGTAAGAAATAAATTAGATTAACTCTTTACACCATCGGACATAGATGACAAAAGTGTCAGGCAACATAACGGCAGCCTGTGCAGCCTACAAAATCCACCAGACAAATGTCCTCTAGTGTTCTTTAAAATTCTAAGATTATAAGTTAAATGTTGAGTTATAAAATCTCAATCGTGAGCCCTTGCTGTTCATGATTTCGATTGTCTTTCAACGCGCGTCAAATGTTCCTTTTACCTGTTTTGTTTCATACATTTAGACATTTCACAAACTTTTAGACATTTTTAAAGTTTTCTCCGTTTAGATGTTGTACATTACCCGTCTTTCCCTATGATTTACATTTTTTTAGAATTTCAAACATTTTACATCATTTTACGCTGTACTACGCTATGTTGACAAATTTGAAGGAGGTGTCTTGATTTTTCCTAGAGCTTGACTCCAGTATCAAGCACAACTTTGGAACTACCTCCACTACTAGCTTTCCTAAAGTCAAACTGATGGAGGACGATAATTAGTGTTTGTACAAGGAAAACGGCTTTCTGTCGACGAAGTTGTGGCTAATGCCGAAAAATATAAACGTTGGTACTGAAAAATAACCACAAAAACCTTTGTTTGAGGCAAAGCTCTGTATATGTAGGTCACGTGAACATTGAGCGAGAAAGAAATGAAGTGATTACAAGCCTTTGAAAAGCAGATTAAATGGCCTAATGGAGTAAACAATAGAGCCTTACAGCAACGGCGCAACAAAAAGACCAATAAAAAACATAATCAAAGAGAGAAAAGTGGCTGGGCACACATTACACTGTGAAACTGCGTCTCTGAAGGTATGGTGGAAGCCAAGTACTACATTAAGTCATAAGTAGGAATAATATGTCATATCGCAAATGCTGTAGTATAGTTCAGCTCGCTACTGTGAAGAAGTGTCTGGCTATGGACAGGAATGGAAAACTGCAGCAAACAAATCTTAGATTTTTCCAGCAAAACAGCTTCACTCCTCCTACTTCAGAATCAATCAGACCTATTGAGGCAACTGCTTTTGACGCTAATAACTCTTGAAGCGCCGTGTCAATCATTGAGCTTACTGGCTTTGATTATAGTAAGAGATCAGACATTCTGTGTTTCTTTATCATCTAACAGCAACATCTCATTGTGCAACCGATGGTGTTTTTTTTTTCATCAAGAAAAGTAGTACTGCAGAAGCCAGTTCTCTGAAAGAAAGAAAAATAACGGTGTTGCGTCAGTTACGCAGTGTTTATTTTTTACTATGATAGTGTCTTACGTTGAGGTAAATGAATATACGTAGGCTCATAATGAGAAACCTAAACCATATAAAGAAATAAGCTTTTTGACAGTAGGCATTTCCGTAATTTATGCACATTCATTATTCGCCACGGAACTTTGTGCACAGCCGAATTCTTCGGATCTTTCACCGACAAGAGCCTAATAACTCGTTTACCGTGGCAAATGAAAATCTGACTTACTAGCTCCATTATGAGTTTCCCCGCCGAAATCCGTATACGGGATTTTCAGTGTGTCTGGTTCTTCGGCCGAAGTTTCTTTGATTTTTTCTGACTTTTGGCTAGCATGAGTGATTGACATTGTCGGAAGTTTCACTCTCCATTGTTATGTTTCAAATGTACTTACTTTGCCGTTTCGCCCGCGTCGTTTACTAACTCGGCTACCTTTCCACTGCGTCTAATTTCAAGTGTGTGTCATTCATGCATAAATTTAATGACCATCCATCACTCTTTCCGCGTCTTTATTGAAGGACCGTTACGAACATTATTATTTTTTTTTTTCGTGCCAATCTTCCTAATAATTTTAGTGAGCGTGGCATTTCTCCGAATTAGTTGTCATCTGCTCGCGTTAAAAAGGAGATCCAGGTTAAAACCTAGTCTGAAAAATTAAAAAAGAACAAAAATTATAGTTAACAACTACCTAAAATTGATAAAGTGCATCAACATTGTAGTCATTCCCTTCTGTAGTTTCCTAATTTGATCTTCTGTTTAGAGATCTTAACCTATGTGTCTTAAACGGTAGTATGTAGCTGTGTTCTTGTTACTTACTGATGGTCCACACCGTGAAAAGGTGTTGGTGTATTTCAGTCATCCTTTACTGCTAGATTTTCTAGAAATTTTAACTGTTTATGTGAGTGAACGAAGTGTGTCTTCTTTGTCAAACTTTTTTTTCTTCCAAAACTCTGTGCAATACACGGTAGGAGGAGACTGTTGATGAGTAAAATCTTGACAGTAGTTCCTCAGATTAGGCATTTCATACGGACAGAAAAACGGCATAGGGGACTTTGTTTTTAATTCAAATAAAAAGCACAGTACTGGTTGCAACTTGGTCTTTTGTTAACAACGCGTTTCCCCTCCGTGGGGCATCTTCAGGTTATCTTAAAACTTCCTTTACAAAATATTAAAAACATTTAAACGGCTCTGTGTTAGACTGAAGCACGTGTCAAATCATATGGACCTGCCAGATCTTGATAAAGTCGTACCAGCAGCCAGAATGGTGCAGTGGTAGGACCGCACTCAAGTAGTAGTGTGCACATAGGTAGTGTGCACAGTACTGCAACTCGAACTTCACGGCAGGAACATAAAGGAGACTCAAAGGTAGGAAAGGTAGGCGAGCAGCGGAATCCTATTAAGGCACTGCGGGTTCGTCTAATTCGACGCTTGCTTCAGTCTGTCACAGAGCTGTTTTATGGTTTTAAAGTGTTGGACAAGGAAAAGGTCGCGGCGGGTCCATCGGATTCGACGCATGCTTCAATCATGCAGTGTCATTTCATTGCTTTTAATATGTTGTAGCCGCGCGGTCACGGGCGCTGTACTCATGGACTGTGCGGCTGGTCCCGGCGGAGGTTAGAGTCCTCCCTCGGGCATGGGTGTGTGTGTTTTGCCATAGGATAATTTAGGTTAAGTAGTGTGTAGACTTAGGGACTGATGACCTTAGCAGTGAAGTCCCATAAGATTTCACACACTTTTGAATATGTTGTAAAAGGCAAGTTGAAGATAATTTGAAGTGCCCCATGTAGGCGGCAGGCGTTCTTAATAAAAGAACAAGTTGCAACCAAGACTGTTTTTAATTGAAATATTCTACCCACGTTCGCTGCACCAGGCCGCCTAATGGAGTTAAAAAAGAGAAATGACTCTGAGCACTATGGGACTTAACATCTATGGTCATCAGTCCCCTACAACTCAGAACTACTTAAGCCTAACTAACCTAAGGACTTCACACAACACCCAGTCATCACGAGGCAGAGAAAATCCCTAACCCCGCCGGGAATCGAACCCGGGAACCAGGGCGCGGGAAGCGAGAGCGCTACCGCACGACCACGAGCTGCGGACCCTAATGAAGTACAAGAAATTTTATGTAATATACATATTATAAATTATATGTAAATTATGGAAGAAAATAGATCGTAAACAACGTTACGACGAAATGTCAACTCGCTGAAATTCAGTCCTCCATACAGAATCCACCAGTAATCATGTGATCAGAAATAAAAGAAAACGAATACTGCCAACAGATACACAAAAAAGGCCCCAGTGAGAAAATGTCATTCCATCAAAAAATAAACCTGCTTTAACATTAATGAAAAATTAACTGCTCTTCTAGTCTACCACAGTTCGTGAAAGTAAGTCAAAGTAATGAGCACAATTCAGTTTTTAGTTTGGTTGGTGACCCATATTGCCAGTTTCACTCCCCTTCAAATGTGGTATAGCTGTTGGCTGTTCTTGGAAGGTAATGGCTTGCGACCAACGTGCGTGCCTTCCTGCATGAGTCACTTGAGATGCTATTGTTCAGCAGCTGGTGCGCAGGAAGCAGTATGGGTTTGCTACGGAGGGGCAAGGGGAACAGGAAAGAGGCCTTGCGCTGTGCGCCGTGTCGTTGCAAGTTAATAAGGAGCCACCGGAACAATCGGCAGAAAGGGCGGAACAATCAGCTTAATACGCCACCACGGTAAAACGTATAGCATTGGTGTAGAATACGTCAACATGAATGTCGAACTCTCTATTGTAGACTTGCGTTGCATCTTCGTCGTGTACGGTACCAATACCTCCCAAAAGGACGCGCTCAAAAATGCCATTTTTAGGGGGCCATAGCACTCATGATATTTATCAGAGAGATAAGATACCCAATATATCGTATAGCAGTTGGCACAGCGAACTTTTGTATACCTATCGGATAAAAGGGCATGCTGTGACTATCCTACAATACAGGGTCAAAATTTAAACATTACACATTTCCTCTAGCCCAGGCAAATTGAGCAAATCGGTTGGTTCTTTTGCATAAGGTGTGGTCTAGGGTAAGCCTTAGGTGGCTTAGAAAAGTATCATTTCTTCATGGGCGGTTCCTGAGAAAACCCAGAAAGACCATGATTTTTGGATACGAAAAGTACCAGTTGTGAGGATGGCCACTTCTATCATTTCCATTCATTGCGGATCGTCGAAATTTTAGGTATGCTTGTGAGATAATATTCTCGTGTATCTTTTCGATATCATTATCATTATCATTATCCATTATCCAGATTCAGAGGTGCGATGTTACCGTTCTTATTCACATATGTATGAGGCGTAAATGTAGATCTAACGGATGAAGTGAAAACATCGCAGGGACTCTAGGGTCATCGCAAAGGTCCTGAGATCAGCAAACTACGCTTTTAGTAAGCGTTTTTTCATCAGTAAAATTTTGACGCTCTTTTGTTTTTTTTTATAATCGACGCCTCATGCCTACAGAAAAAAGGCACAAAGTGCTACTGCAGCATCTGAGTTAGTTGACTGCCAAAAATTATGTAAAACTGGAACGTGTGCAAATTCAGTAAAATATTTGTAATAACGTTATCGACTGTCGTAGGATACAAATCCTAAGCAAGGCATTTTCGATGGACTGAGCTTGATGTGAAAAGTATCTAGAAAAAAATGTAAAACTAACGATTTTGTGTTAACCTTACATTATACGTACTTATTTGTTCTCAATGAGTGTTTGTGTCCGAACATATTCGAGTTTATTTCTTGCTTTTTTCTTTGGTTTTGCTGAAAGAGTGTACCTGAGGAGCAGTGATAGTGGAAGAGAGAGGTGACAATGCCAGTAGGAGAGAAAGAGAAGAGGGGCGCTTATAGGAGAGGTAAAGTGATATGGATGGAGTTAGAAGAAATTGAAGCAAAAGAGAGAGACGACGGTGGAAAAGAAAAAGATAATAGAGACCATATATAGGATAGGGAGGAGGGGTCTGGACCCTTCCAGACCGGTGAAATTTCACACTTAGATGCAGGAGAGGGCGCATTTTGGACCGAAATGTTAAACACCGGGGTACAGGGGAAAAGTAAGTTGGACCCACTCCTCCTCACCTATTCTTGAGCTCCGAGGTTTGGTGGGGACAGTGGCAAGGGGCAAGGAAGACAAAAGGAGACAGTGTAAGTGAAAGAAGAGAGAATGGCAGTGAGATATACTATACATCAATGGGAGGAAAAGGAGACAATGGGGAGGGATATAAGACAATCTCAGTGAGAGGGAGATTCCGAGTATGAAGGCTTAACTAGAGAGACTTACTTAAAGGAAAAGAGCGCGAATATGTTCGCATGCCAAAATTTTTGGTTGGGAGGGCGGAATGAAGACTGAGGCAGCAGGCTCCCCTCTTTTCTCTCAAACAGCCCGTTCTGGACAAATGGCCGGAAACCGAAAAGTAAAAATTTTCTCTTTCATTTCGTCGGTGAACAACGAGTGGTTCAAAAATGGTTCAAATGGCTCTGAGCACTATGGGACTTAACATCTGAGGTCATCAGTCCTCTAACTAACCTAAGGACATCACACACATTCATGCCCGAGGCAGGATTCGAACCTGCGACCGTAGCGATCGCCCGGCTCCAGACTGTAGCGCCTAGAACCACACGGCCACTCCGGTCGGCCTACAACGAATGGTTATGTTTGTACTTAGAGATAAAGTCGTTCGCTAACACAATAGATTTACGAGAGGAACTCGACTGTGTATCTATGTCGCATTCTGCCCGTGGAAAAAAGGAAAAGGAGTTTAGGAATTAAGGTCCTGTCGCATTTTTTAAACAGTCGCAGTCGATTAATGGTCAGTATGATTTCAAATTAGACAAATAATTAGACACGAAAGTAGAATGTGAGTCAAGAACAGAACCTTCGAAGGGATTTCAAAAGTAGTTTACACTTTAGTCGCACGCTGACCGTTGCAGAATAAGAGTGGCGCATTGTCAGCAGGAAGTACATGTTCTGGGTTCCTTCCAGACGCAGTTCCGCTGCAATACGGATAACGTGCATCGCAGTGTGCGTGGAAACTGATAATCTGTTCCAAAGTTGAAGTATGCGGGGCAGTAAAAGTCCTGTGGGCAAAACTTCTAAATTGCAATTCTGGCTCTGTGTGGTCCAGCCGTAGTGAAATGATGGCAGCAATTTGATCAAAGTCGCTTGGATGTGGGTGGTGCTGATTGGTGAGGAAGACCATCGACGTAGACCAGACACTTTGTGTAGCCACCCAAGGAAACTATTCCCAGCAGTTAAATATTTGCGGACAGTGAAGCTGTTCATACAGCAGTTTTCAAATCGTTCTGTGACCAATGAGTGGATTTCTATCTTGGAGGAACTGAACGAATTGTACAACGTTCAGACTGTTTACAGACAATTGGTGACTGGCACTGTTGGGGGTTGGTGACTGGCACTGTTGGGGGTTGGTGACTGGCACTGTTGGGGGTTGGTGACTGGCACTGTGTCTCTTTGAAGTGTAGCACAGTGTTCAGTAGTAGTTACATAACCTGCCATAATGTGAAACGTACTTTCCTAAGGCCTCTCATAAATCTGCCTTGATCTGCTGATCTGTTAGTGTTAAGTTTAGTTAAAAGTGTTGAAAGTGCTATTAGTGGTTTTGCAGATTTTTTGTTTAACTCAACTGGTGTAGCACTCCCATAGATACGTTAGAAAATGAAATGTTAAGTGTAGAATGCAGTGATGGAATCTGCTTGGGGGGGGGGGGGGGGGGGGGGGGGGGAATATGAAAATTTGTTACCTTGTTGCCAGGCGGACGCAGCTGCATATTCGGGTAATTTCCAAGAATGTTTGTCTATCGAAGCCGCAGGGTCCAAACGATACATATCGAACGTGCGATTGTAAATCTATCACGTGATTGTGGTGGCGAACGTTATGATAAACTATTTGTGAGTTGCTAGGGAAACCCAGACGGTTGATGTTGGTAGTGAGTGGGATGTGTGGTATCGTTGACCTTTCTTTGGCAGATTGCCTCACTTGGAAGAATCTAATTCCATGCTTGTGCAATGTAGAAAATTGAGTTTTTTGACGGAAATATGGACTAATACCGGATGACGAAAGGAGGGACTGTGTAGACTGCGGTGCTACGAAGTCTAAAACAGTTCGTAAGAAGAGTTCTGATAGTGCAATACCTTTACAGTTTCACTGCGGAAACTGTGGTAAACGAACGACTATCAGGAAGAATATTTGGTTTGACTATTCCAAATTATCGATCCAGACCAGCATAATTATTGTATCTTGCTCGATTAGGGACTACACCCTGCAAGCAACAGCATCGGAAACAGAATTATCTACTATTTCGGGTTTTACAGAGAAGTGTGTTACGTAATAGTGACGAACGACAGTGTACCGATCGGTGGACCAAATAAAGTTGAAGTAGACGAATCGCACAGAGCAAGAAGGAAAAACCAGAGAGGACGACCTTTAAAGAATGAAATCGAACATATTTGGGTATTCGGTTGTATAGAACGAGAGTCCCGCAAGTGCTTTGTGGTAAGAGTGTTGTCCGGAGACTACGGACATTCAGTCGGTTTGATTAAGTACTTTACCGCCCGGTAGCAAATTGATTACAGACGGCTTTCAGTCCTACAAGAAACTGAAAGCTGAAGGATTCAACCACGAGATCGTCAACTACTCCGTAGCGTTCGTACCTTCGGAAGACCCCAGTGTGCACACGCAGAACATCGAGCGGCTGTGGAAATCGGTGAACTCTTCCATTAAAAGGGAAGGCCGTCCAGGAGAAAGGGACGAACTCTACTTGTTTCAGTATCGGTATTTCCATAACTTGCAGTTGCAAGGAAAAGTTAACTAGTGTGACACTCTACCCCTATTTTTGCATGACATTAGCGGAGTCTACCCAGGTTACGACAAAAAGGGAATGCTTCCCTTAGCGTACACATCAACTGGACTTTCTCATGACGACAACGTCGACGACGAGTGGGGTAAGTAGTTTCCTTTGTAATTAAAAGTATTTTAGTAACCGTGTTCGTCGTTACTGTTGGGACCACTAAAAACATGCCCATAACGCCCGCCAACACAGTCGCGTGATCGAATTACAATCGCACGCTCGATATCTATCGTTTGGACCCCGCGACTTCGATAGGCAACCATTCTTAGAAATTACCCATATTCGGCGCTGTTATCGTTGTTGCAAGACTTACCTCATGAAACGATATATTTTTTTAGGTAACAGGTGAGAATATATAGGAGAAGTCTTTCAAAATATAGAGGAATGAACATAAAATGATAAATGAAATTTCAAATGTGGGTCCCCAAACTTAAAAATGTATCCGCAAACTCAGGCAGAGAAAATATGTTTTGTTAATGCTAAGAAATATCGCAAGGGCTGTCTCGAGATGTTCGTTAGACGCAGCTGTATCGTTATCTACTATTGCACATTTATCAGAGTGTAAGTTCGTTTCAACGCTTTGGTGACAATCCGCAACTAAAGTGTCTGCCGCATTCCTGTCTCTCTTGCAGATGGCCTCCAGCGTGGTTGAAAGTTCACGGCTAACACCTCAGACAACCACTGTGCATGCCTTCGTATTGCACAGCCTGCTGAAGGTCCCGTCAGTCACGTACAGTCAGGAGGGGTGCGGCCTGGAGACGCAGAGGTTGCTGAGCGCCGTGATCGCTGCTCGCGAGGTCCGTTTCATATTAGTCACCCACCTTACCTGATAAGGTCGTTTCAACTGTATACGCATTATTTTACGCATTGTCCTTGGGGTGTACGACCAGTGTTCCGGGAGAAATCTCAAATTGCGTTTTTCTCTCTCTTTACTGGCCTTTCCTGAAATTACCCCAGCCGATGACTGCCAACTGACACACTGTGAAGAAATACTCTGTGTTGCGAATGAGAAGTCCCTCGCGATTAGTTTTCAATTTTTTAGAAATATTTACTCAGCCGACGAAATCGCCGTTATTACACCATACGAGGGGCAGTCAAATTAACCACGTCGAAAAAGTAGATGGGTAATTATTTTTGTTATTTACAGTTACATAAAATTTCCGCTCCGCAATCCATCAGCATCCCAAAACAAAATGGCGTGTCCCATTCATAAAGAAAAATATCGTGCGGTATGCAGTTTCTTCAAAGACGAACAATGCTGCAACAATACGTGCTGACTTGGTGGACGTGGTTAGGTGGCGCAGGCCGGCCGCGGTGGTCTCGCGGTTCTAGGCGCGCAGTCCGGAACCGTACGACTGCTACGGTCGCAGGTTCGAATCCTGCCTCGGGCATGGATGTGTGTGATGTCCTTAGGTTAGTTAGGTTTAAGTAGTTCTAAGTTCTAGGGGACTAATGAACACAGCAGTTGAGTCCCGTAGTGCTCAGAGCCATTTGAACCATTTAGGTGGCGCAGACGCTTCCGGTATCGTCGAACAAGACTGAACAACGAAGAGCGAAATGGCAGACCACCTTTCGCCGAAGAATTGCAAATCGCATGAAAAGTGGAGACTGTGGTACTCTAGGACGGGCGTATCACAGTCGATGTGATAGTTGAAAAATATGAAAGTCAAACATGGATCACTTTTCAGTGTTTTGCACGACATTTTGAGCATGGCAAAGGTTGTCACCTGGTGGGTTTCGCCACTGCGTACATACATTCAGAAAGCCCTCCAAACCGAGGCAGCATTGGAAAGATAAACACCTGGCTGAAAATGACTTAAAAGTTCGTGGCGTACTCCATCGGTAATGCTGGAATTCAATATAGTGTTGGCCCACCCTTAGCCTTGATGACAGCTTCCACTCTCGCAGGCATACGTCCAATCACATGCTGGAAGGTTTGCTCGGGAATGGCAGACCATTCTTCACGGACTGCTGTGCTGAGGAGAGGTATCGATGCCGGTGGGTGAGGCCTGGCACGAAGTCGGCGTTCCAAAACATCCCAGAAGTGTTCTGTAGGATTCAGGTCAGGACTGTGTGCAGACCAGTCCATTATAGGGATGTTATTGTGTACCCACTCCGCCATAGGCCGTGCATTATGAGCAAGTGCTCGATCGTGTTGAAAGATGCAATCGCCATCCTCGAATTGCTCTTAAACAGTGGGAAACAAGAAGATGCTTAAATCATCAATGTATTCCAGTGCTGTGATAGTGCCGCGCAGAACAACAAGAGGTGCAAGACCTTCCATGAAAAACACCACCACACCATAACAACAGCACCGCCTCCGAATTTTACTTTTGGCATTACACACGCGGGCATTCGCCATACCCACACCCTGTCATCGGATCGCCAAATTGTGTACCGTGATTCGTCACTCCACACGTTCTTCCATTGCTGAATCGTCCAATGTTTACGCACATTACACCAAGCGAGGCGTCGTTTGGCATTTACCGACTTGTGTGGCTTATAAGCAGCCGCTCATCCATGAAATCCAAGTTTTCCCACCTCCCACCTAACTGTCATAGTACTTGCAGTGGATCCTGATGCAGTTTGGAATTCATGTGTGATGGTCTGGATAGATTTCTGCCTATTACACATTACGACCTTCTTCAATTGTCAGCGGTCTTTCAGTCAGCGGCCTTTGTCAGTCAACAGTAAAGGTCGGCATGCGCGCTTTTGAGCTGTTCGTGTCACTTCACGTTTTCACTTCGCTATCACATCGGAAACAGTAGACTTAGGGACGTTTAGGAGTGTGGAAATGTCGCTTGCAGACGTATGACACAAGTGACATCCTATCACCTGACCACGTTCGAAGTCCGTAAGTTCCGTGGAGCGTCCCATTCTGCTCTCTCAAGATGTCTAATGACTACTAAGGCCGCTCATAAAGAGTACCTGGCAGTAGGTGGCAGCACAGTGCACCCAATATGATGAACGTATGTTTTTGGGGTGTCCGGATACTTCCGATCACACATTGTATGTCCCAAGCATTCACTATTAATGCTGTATTCGAACATTGCTGGTTTCATACATTACGTTTCTTTACATTTAGAGCTAGCTGCGTTCATCACAGCCATTAGAAATTTTGTCAAAATAACCTTGTATCCTCCCATAGATACTTAACTTCGGCACCATCTCGTACACCAAAAGATCATTAGCAAACAGCAGCAGATAGCTGCCCACCCAGTCCGCCAGATCATTTATGTATATAACAAATAATAGTGGTGCTAGAACACTTCTCTGGGAGCGGTCCTGACGATACTCGTGTGTGTGACGACTCGCTGTCGAGGACAACATACTGGGTTCTGTTAATAAAAAGTCTTCGAGCCATTCTCATATCTGAGAACCTCTTTCATGTGCTCGCAACTTCACTCACGGTCTGGCGTGGGGCGCTGCTACAAATGCTTTCTAGAAACCTTGAAATATGAAATACAGGCGTACCTGTTGCCCTTCATTCATAGTTCGCAGGGTATCGTGTGAGAAAGGGGCAAGATGTGTTTCGCATGAGCAAGGCACTGCGAAATAGTCCCAATTAGTGGGCATAAGCTTTTCGGCTTCAATAAAACCTCCCCCCATGAACCATGGACCTCGCCGTTGGTGGGGACGCTTGCGTGCCTCAGCGATACACATAGCCATACCGTAGGTGCAACCACAACGGAGGGGTATCTGTTGAGAGGCCAGACAAACTTGTGGTTCCTGAAGAGGGCAGCAGCCTTTTCAGTAGTTGCAGGGGCAACAGTCTGGATGATTGACTGATATGGCCTTGCAACATTAACCAAAACGGCCTTGCTGCGCTGGTACTGCGAACGGCTGAAAGCAAGGGGAAACTACGGCCGTAATTTTTCCCAAGGGCATGCAGCTTTACTGTATGATTAAATTATGATGGCGTCCTCTTGGGTAAAATATTCCGGAGGTAATTAGTCCCCCATTCGGATCTCCGGGCGGGGACTACTCAAGAGGATGTCGTTATCAGGAGAAAGAAAAGTGGCGTTCTACGGATCGGAGCGTGGAATGTCAGATCCCTTAATCGGGCAGGTAGGTTAGAAAATTTAAAAAGGGAAATGGATAGGTTAAAGTTAGATATAGTGGGAATTAGTGAAGTTCGGTGGCAGGAGGAACAAGACTTTTGGTCAGGTGAATACAGGGTTATAAATATATAATCGAATAGAGGTAATGCAGGGGTAGGTTTAATAATGAATAAAAAAAATAGGAGTGCGGATAAGCTACTACAAACAGCATAGTGAACGCATTATTGTGGCCAAGATAGACACAAAGCCCATGCCCACTACAGTAGTACAAGTTTATATGCCAACTAGCTCTGCAGATGATGGAGAAATTGATGAAATGTATGATGAGATAAAAGAAATTATTCAGGTAGTGAAGGGAGACGAAAATGTAATAGTCATGGGTGACTGGAATTTGGCAGTAGGAAAAGGGAGAGAAGGAAACACAGTGGGTGAATATGGATTGGGGCTAAGAAATGAAAGAGGAAGCCGTCTGGTAGAATTTTGCACAGAGCATAACTTAATCATAGCTAACACTTGGTTCAAGAATCATAAAAGAAGGTTGTACACATGGAAGAACCCTGGAGATACTAAAAGGTATCAGATTATATAATGGTAAGACAGGGATTTACGAATCAGGTTTTAAATTGTAGGACAGTTCCAGGGGCAGATGTGGACTCTGACCACAATCTATTGGTTATGACCTGTAGATTAAAACTGAAGAAACTGCAAAAAGGTGGGAATTTAAGGAGATGGGACCTGGACAAGCTGAAAGAACCAGAGGTTGTACAGAGTTTCAAGGAGAGCATAAGGGAACAATTGACAGGAATGGGGGAAAGAAACCCAGTAGAAGAAGAATGGGTAGCTCTGAGGGATGAAGTAGTGAAGACAGCAGAGGATAAAGTAGGTAAAAAGACAAGGGCTGCTAGAAATCCTTGGTTAACAGAAGAAATACTGAATTTAATTGATGAAAGGAGAAAATATAAAAATGCAGTAAATGAAGCCGGCAAAAAGGAATACAAACGTCTCAAAAATGAGATCGACAGGAAGTGCAAAATGGCTAAGCAGGGATGGCTAGAGGAAAAATGTAAGGATATAGAAGCTTATCTCTCTAGGGGTAAGATAGATACTGCTTACAGGAAAATTAGAGACCTTTGGAGAGAAGAGATCCACTTGTATGAATATCAAGAACTCAGATGGCAACCCAGTTCTAAGCAAAGAGGGGAAAGCAGAAAGGTGGAAGGAGTATATAGAGGGTTTATACAAGGGCGATGTACTTGAGGACAATATTATTGAAAGGGAAGAGGATGTAGATGAAGGCGAAATGGGAGATAAGATACTGCGTGAAGAGTTTGACAGAGCACTGAAAGACCTAAATCGAAACAAGGCCCCGGGAGTAGACAACATTCCGTTAGAACTACTGACGGCCTTGGGAGAGCCAGTAATGACAAAACTCTACCATATGGTGAGCAAGATGTCCGAGACAGGCGAAATACCCTCAGACTACAAGAAGAATATAATAATTCCAATCCCAAAGAAAGCAGGTGTTGACAGATGTGCAAATTACCGAACTATCAGTTTAATATGTCACAGCTGCAAAATACTAATGCGAATTCTTTACAGACAAATGGAAAAACTGGTAGATGCAGACCTCGGGGAGGATCAGTTTGGATTCCGTAGAAATGTTGGAACACGTGAGGCAATACTGACCTTACGACTTATCTTAGAAGAAAGATTAAGAAAAGGGAAACCTACGTTTCTAGCATTTGTAGACTTAGAGAAAGCTTTCCACAATGTTGACTGGAATACTCTCTTTCAAATTCTGAAGGTGGCAGGGGTAAAGTACAGGGAGCGAAAGCTATTTACAATTTGTACAGAAACCAGATGGCAATCATAAGAGTCGAGGGGCATGAAAGGGGAGCAGTGGTTGGGAAAGGAGTGAGACAGGGTTGTAGCCTCTCCCCGATGTTAATCAATCTGTATATTGAGCAAGCAGTAAAGGAAACAAAAGAAAAATTCAGAGTAGGTATTAAAATCCATGGAGAAGAAATAAAAACTTTGAGGTCCGCCGATGACATTGTAATTCTGTCAGAGACAGCAAAGGACTTGGAAGAGGAGTTGAATGGAATGGATAGCGTCTTGAGAGGAGGATATAAAATGAACATCAACAAAAGCAAAACGAGGGTAATGAAATGTAGTCGAATAAAGTCGAGTGATGCTGAGGGAATTAGATTAGGAAATGAGACACTTAAAGTAGTAAAGGAGTTTTGCTATTTGGGGAGCAAAATAACTGATGATGGTCGGAGTAGAGAGGATATAAAATGTAGACTGGCAATGGCAAGGAAAGCATTTCTGCAGAAGAGAAATTTGTTAACATCGAGTACAGATTTAAGTGTCAGGAAGTCATTTCTGAAAGTATTTGTATGGAGTGTAGCCATGTACGGAAGTGAAACATGGACGATGAATAGTTTGGACAAGAAGAGAATAGAAGCTTTCGAAATGTGGTGCTACAAAAGAATGCTGAAGATTAAATGGGTAGACCACATAACTAATGAGGTGGTCTTGAATAGGATTGCGGAGGAGTTTGTGGCACAACTTGACAAGAAGAAGGGACCGGTTGGTAGGACATGTTCTGAGGCATAAAGAGATCACAAATTTAGCATTGGAGGGCAGCGTGGAGGGTAAAAATCGTAGAGGGAGACCGAGAGATGAATACACTAAGCAGATTCAGAAGGATGTAGGTTGCAGTAGGTACTGGGAGATGAAGCAGCTTGCACAGGACAGAGTAGCATGGAGAGCTGCATCAAACCAGTCTCAGGAGTGAAGACCTCAACAACAACAACAACATGTTTAAACTGAGAATATATTCTAGAATTCTGCAGCAAACCGTTGTCTGTAGTTTTGTGGTCTGTTCTTTTACCCTTTTATGTGCAGCAGTCACGTAAGCTTTTTTTCCTGTCGCTTGGGACGTTGAACTGCGCGAGAGATTCGTCATAAACGCAAGCTAATTAAGGGACCAGTGCCGCAGAGTGCTCTTTGTGAAGCCGAATTGGGGTTCCATACGGACCTGAGGACTTCTTTTTCCAAGTCTTTCAGTTGTTTCTCTACGCTAGGGGTGCTTTTTACTGTTCCGTCCATGCTGCAGTCTGTTCGATGGATTAACTTCGGTATGTTTGTAAGATGCCCCTGCGTGATAATCCTCTAGATCCTGTTGTACAGTGCGATAATTCAGATTCTCTCTCTCTTTCTCTCTAGAACTGGCTTTTAATTTCTTTTTTTAATTATTTACGTATGCAGGACATGGACTGGTAGAGCAGTATTAACATGCACACACTACACGCAAAGAATCAGAGGAAATTGAGTATAATTCAAAGTAAAAACAGAGGGATTAATATAAGGACGACCAATAAGTATCCGTTCTAAGGCAACAGTCCGTAACCCGTATGCCAATCAGATAAAATCGCCGTGAGCATTGAGGTAATCATCGCATCGACTCACCAGGCTGAAGACACCGTTACGTGCTGCGTGAAGTAGTTTGTAACTGCCATCTACACATCCTCGTCCGGTAAGAATTGTCGACCCTTTAGGGCCTTTTTTCTTTTTTTTTTTATGGGTCGAGGCGTGATAATGAGATGCGGCGAGATCAGTACTAAAATGGGCGGGTGCTCGAATGTCTCCCACACGAGTTGGTGTAACTTATGCGTTACGACATTTGCGATACGGGGGCGTGTGTTATCATGAAGCGGCAGTATTTTTGGCGGAAATGTCCCGGACGTTTTGCGTCAAGTGCACACCATAATTTCTTTAACGTTGCGCAGTATATTTCATCTGTGATGGAGGCACAAGCGGGCCTCGGTGACCGAGCGGTTCTAGGCACTTTAGTCCGGAGCCGTGCTACTCCTACGGTCACAGGTTCGAATTCTGCCTCAGGCATGGATGTGTGTGATGTCCTTAGGTTGGTTAGTTTTAAGTAGTTCTAAGTCTGATGGCGTCAGATGTTATGTCCCATGTTGCTTAGAGCCACTTGAACCATTTTCTGAAGCCCACTTGCATTTGGATGGATTTATCAACAAGCAAGATTTGTGCATTTGGGGAACAGAGAATCGGCATTTCCCATCGAGAAGCCTCTTCAGTCTCAACGGGTGACTGGATAATATGCAGTGTACAGTCACGGAATTATGGGCGCGATATTCTGTGGTGGCACGGTGACTACCGAATGGTACGTAAAGATTTTTGAAATAGGATTTCATCCCTATTATCCAAAGTGACCTGGAATTGGTCAAGATGTGGTTAATGCAAGATAATGCAAGACGGAGCTCGACCCCATCGAAGCAAGAGTGTGTTTAATGTCCTGGAGGGGCACTTAAGGGACTGCATTCTGGTTCTGGCGTACCCAGAGGCCACTGGCATAGGCTCTATTGGCCGCCATATTCCTCGAATCTGAACACATGCGACTCGTTTTTGTGGGTCTGTATTGAAGACAGTGTGTACAGCAATAACTTCAAAAGCATTGCTGTGCGGAGGCAGCAACACAGGAGGTCATCGACAGCATCGATGTTCCGACACTTCAGCAAGTCGTGCAGAATGTCGCTATTCGTCTGCGCCACATCATCGCCAATGATGGCTGGCATATTGAACATGTCATTACCTAAATCCTAATACCTGTAGTGACAAAAAAAAATGGCTCTGAGCACTATGGGACTCAACATCTTAGGTCATAAGTCCCCTAGAACTTAGAACTACTTAAACCTAACTAACCTAAGGACATCACACACACCCATGCCCGAGGCAGGATTCGAACCTGCGACCGTAGCAGCCCCGCGGTTCCGGACTGCAGTGCCAGAACCGCACGGCTACCGCGGCCGGCATACCTGTAGTGACGTTTACATGTTGAATAAAGCGTGTACACGCCGTAGTTTGTGACTAATTTGTTTTTTTCTTCATATAATTGAATAATTGTCACCCTTCACTATCTGAGAGAAGCTGCATAAATATTCACTCAGATCTTGATAAGACTTCAACGTGGTGCAAAGATTGAAAACTTACTCTAAATGTTCAGAAATGCAAAATTTTGCACAAAGGCGATAGCTTAAAAATCACTTGTGTGACAGATTCTAGAATATTGTGTGTGTGTGTGTGTGTGTGTGTGTGTGTGTGTGTGTGTGTGTGTGTGTGTGTGTGTGTGTGTGTGGGGACCTGTACCAAACAGGACTAAAATGGGATATTGAACGTACAGAGAGAAGGACAGAGCGAATTGTACAGATTTGTTTAGTCATTGGGATAGTGCCACATAGATACTGAAGGAACTGAACTGTCACTCTTGAAGGCAAGCGTAAACTACCCGACTGAACGAGGTGGTGGAATGGGTTAACACACTCGACTCGCGTTCGGAATAATGACGGTTCAAACCCTTGTCCGGCTATCTAGGAGACTGACGACATCAGCAGTTAAGTCCCATAGTGCTCAGAGCCATTTGAACCATTTGATGGAGGCACCAGGTTCCTGGAAAGGATGATGCTGGCTTCCCAGGTTGACCAGCATCTTGTGTTGAATCGCTACGAGCACGGAACTTGGCGCACCATTCCTTAACGGTGGTTTTCCACAGACACGCTGCCTCATACACAGGCTTCGTTCTCCGATGGACGTCTGCTGGTGTTTGTCATTCGGCGGCCAAGCAAAGAATAACGGCATGTATGGTCCTGTTTGGACGCATTTGGTACTAATGTCTCCATAATTCAAGTTTCCGAATTTACACCACGCACCCCGGAAAGACGCGAGTGCTACACTAATCCCATGCCGACATGGCAGTGCTTATGCACCCGCACAGAGTTGCGTGCGGTACGTTGCGTAGATCTGCAGTAGCGCCCTCAGACGCAAACTTTTTGAGTGCACCTTATATCTACAACAAGAACTTACAAAATACGGAGAGGGAGATAAAAAGCAAATTGACAGTCAATTCTCTTCATATTCTCTGGAGAGCCCAGTATTCGGCTGCTTTGTTGCCTGCAGCAAGGTCAGTGCTACTACATGTATCTGGCAGATCCCTGATGGTTCTGCAGGTCATAACGCTGGCAAATTTCATAGTTACCAGTGAGGGACCATTTCCTAAGGTTGCTTTTGCATCGTGACACCCCAGATATGTCTGTTAAGCGCCTTCCATGTCACCCAAGGCACGTGACATCCTGCAACTAGTTCTCTTTCACATTCGTTCGCTGTGATTCAGCCAAAGTATCTCGCCAAAGCTCCATTCGACGGGTTCTGGGAGTGAAAGAACTGCTGTAGTGGGACCGATGACCTCGCTGTGTGCTCATTCTTCTTAAACTGCTTTCCTACGAGTACCTGGTCGTGATACACCCATAATTTGGTATAGTTTGCTGGCATAAATTGGTCGTAGACAGTCTGTCACAGTGTGTCCAGTCCAGCTCAAAGCTGCTTCAACCTATTTTGCATGAACAGAATTCTGACTGGCTTTTAGTGCTCGCCAACGACTCGAGAATACGTCCGACATGAAGGCTTCAATCCAGAACGAAACTAAATTCAAACAAATTCTCGGACGGAGAATTTTAGAAAGGTTTTGTCATGTGTGTTTTGTCCCCTACCGTAAGCACGGTACAGTGTACGCTAACGAGATTGTATGTATGTGGAAGAAGGTACATTTTTTTTACCTTTCTATATGACCGATCCGATAGCTGAAGTGCGCCTCTGTCTTTCCCACCCCCTTCAGTATTCACCTCTTTCACTGATGAACCAAACTGACTGTGTGTGTGTGTGTGTGTGTGTGTGTGTGTGTGTAAAATACTTCACAAAGAGTCATACAGAATTGCCAAGAGACGAAGGTCACTGAAAGTTCTAAAAAATCTCGGCACGCCTGCAACTACTGTAACTTCCGCCAGATGCCTCGGCGCTGTGCCAGCAACATTTCCACGCGCCTGGATTCACACATGACTGTTTCTTCTTCTTTTCCTACTACGTTTAAATTCCAAAGGCGAACGGTTTAGACGTACGTAACTAGGAGTCACGTTTCATCTCTCTCTCTCTCTCTCTCTCTCTCTCTCTCTCTCTCTCTCTCTCTCTCTCTCTCTCCCTCCTCCCTCCCTCCCGCTTTCTGCAGAAATATTTCTATGCCTCTTTTCCTTTTCACTTAGTGTGAGACTGTAATGTAGTTATCGATTGAATGCGTACCGGAACAACGTATCTGGGGTAATCTGCGGTACAGACCACGGCTGCAGTTCACTCTGCATCCATACCAACAGAGATTTGTGGAATCCATACATGGCTTAGTGGTTTCTGACACCCTTTCGCAAAAGGTATTGCAATTTTTACATTTAATTTTGGTCTCAAAAGATTCAGGTGTGTAATGTTACTTGAATGTTTCTGTAATGCGCATTCTCGTTAGTAAGCTAAGATATCCTTAGAGTCCACAGAAAATCGCGAGGCATGAGAAATAACCGTGGTAATTAACACAAATAAATAAAAACAAAAACCATTTTTCAGTATAATGTGTGTTTGTTTTCCGTTTCCACAAAACCTTGCAACGTGGCTCTGTAATGAGTAGTAGCGTAGTAACACACATTTCACTTCATGAATTTGTAACTACTGAGATCGCATATTACTCATCAAGGAATGATGCTGACACAATTTCTCAGAGCAGCAAACGGAAACTTGGGGTACACCAAATGGAAACCAAATGTCGCCAGTATGATCCTGATTTTGGCTGATATTGTGTGTAGATGCGTTATGAAACTGTGTTTTTTGAGAAATTATGAGCAGACAACACTATCGTTAAACACCATTAAGCAACTTCTTTGCAAGAATATGTGAACATTACATTGTGTACACTGGGAATAAATCGAATAAGGTTGCGCTGTTTTCACCAGACTGGCCTTGTTTGAAAGGATGGAGATATAACCTCCATCCAGTGGCTCTGGTTTATATTTTCCGCCGTTTTTAAAAAATTAAAATAGCAGACTCGTGTGATGAGGATTTTCGTCTTTACACTGGCGCTTAAGTTAAAGCCCACAGCACAAGCTCCTAATATAAGACCCCGCCTGCCAACCGTCCCACTCTTGTCATATTAAATCCAATCCTAAAACGTTGTAAAATTGACCCATGTATGAATAAACTACTATTACTGCTGACTCTGACACACCCTTCTTGCAAGGGGACCGTCCATACTGTAAATCACGGATATTGATGCGCTTCCAATATGTTGTAGAAGCACTTACCCTGAGTACCTGGCTATTCGGTTTTTCAGCGATGGGCCTTGATTTTTGAGAAAATAGATTTTTGAAGTTCATTGCTAGCCGTGTATACCCGCAACATTACATATATTCCGAGCAAGTCAGCAGAGCGCAACGGTAGAAGTTCAAAGCTATTGCGCTGGTGGTACAGTGTTCGAATCTTGCTCCCATATACCGTCCGGAAAATTTTGTCCTAACGTTCAAAAACGAGTAGACGATTTAACTGGGAAATTCAGAAATGTAGTCGTCTCCCGCACGAAAGCCGGGAAGTTCACAAAATTGGTGTACGAAGAATTTTTGCGTTATGTGATTCTTCCGTACGTCGGGCAGATTTTTTACATTATCTATTCGTGGGGAGGGCAAACAGATTTAACTGTGTACGATCATCCATTCACTGATGAAAGGAAAGCGAGCACCTGCACCCTAAAAGTGGTCTCACCAAAGTGCACTCCTTATTGCCAGCCTTGCGATGTTTATTTTTATCAACTGGTGAAAAATCTTCACGAAAATGATTCAGAATGCTCCCGCCTCGATGAAAGACAACAGACATCGCTTCTAGGGAAGATTCGATAAAATTACATTCGCTAATCCTACATCAACTCAGCGCACCTAATTTTGAAAGCATGATTAGATACCCATGGTATGCAATGAAATTAGCGGATGAAAGGGAAATCTTTTTCAATGCAAAAGAATTGCTTCCCGGTATCGCTCATGAATAAACCGTCCGCCTGCAAGACAGTTGCTTTCATAAAATGCGCGTGATGCTGCGAAAATTTGTGCTCTAGTTGTTTCTCTGATAAGTATCACCACAAATTGTTCTGGCACATCAAGCAATGTGGGCGATGAAAAATAAGATTTTGTGATATTGTATGACAGAAAAATTAATAACTGAATATATCTTTGATTCCGCACACCTTATGTTTGTTGATATTCTTTGAAATAAAATTGAAAAAATTCAGTAGATTTAGGAAAAAAAGGTAAACGAGCAGGATTCGAACACGGTACCTCCAGCGCGGTAGCCGTGAACGTCTACCGCTGCGCTACGATGACTTCTTCGGAATGTATTTAATGTTATGGGTATAAACAGCGCGCAATGAACTTCAAAATAGATTTTCTCAAAAACCAAGGCCCGTCGCTAAGAAGACGGATAGCCAGGTACTCAGGGTAAGTGTCTCTACAACATATTTGAAGCGCATCAAAATCCGTGATATACACACAGTGTGGAGGGTCCCCTTGTTAGACAGAATACAAGTAAGCAACTTTTATTTAAGGGCACTGTGCTTTAGTAATACAAGTAGAGAAGCTCGATGGGATTTAAAAAATCGCGATCAGAATAAACAGCTGATAGGAGATATGAATGATGTTAGCTGTTGAATGGAGTTCTTTCACTCATGCATAACTTACACATGCGCGTTTTGTATACTGCGTTGGTGTTCAGTTAAGGAAATACTGTGGTGAGCGCTTTACGCTACTAAACTTCCCCTGGAATATTCATGTTGCGCTTTTCGACGTTCAACCGTAATCCTAGATACGCCCGTCATATAGCGTGCACGAGCTAGTTAACTGGCTAACACACAAAGCCGTATGACGCTCTTGAATATAACTGCTAATTTGAGCCGTATTACAGCGTAGGTCACAGATGGAAGCGTGTGATAAAGTAGCAGCTTTGCGTGAGTAGGGGATTTTCCCTTTCTGTGCTGGCGCTAAGTTTAAACCCCAAAGCGCAAGAGCTGACTCTCGCTGTGCTGACTCAATTATGATTCCTCAGAACTAACGAGGGCATTTTATCGCGCCAGGTGCGAACTGTAGAATTAATACAACGTTCTCTGGAAAGGCGTTCACTGTGAAATTATCTAACAAACACGTAGAGACAGGTATCAAAATAGGTGCATAAACGAACACTGAAAATAAAATAGTCATTGCGAAAGTGGAAACTGATGGATAAGCACGTGACATTAACAATCATTCGGACGTATTAACACAAAAAATCTCTCATAAGTTTTGTTGACAGCTGACTCTGGATATATTTAATATAATTACGCGTTGTCAGCGACATTAGAGCCCATTATGTAACATCACGCGATGATAAATTTCATGAGCACACGAATAATGTGTTACTTAACGGACTCACGACGAGAGGCAAACTTCACGTTTTAACACCATGCTCTGTACGGCATTCCAATGTTGTTGTTGTTGTTGTTGTTGTTGTGGTCTTAAGTACTGAGACTGGTTTGATGAAGCTCTCCATGCTACTCTATCCTGTGCAAGCTTCATCTCCCAGTACCTACTGCAGCCTACATCCTTCTGAATCTGCTTAGTGTATTCATCTCTTGGTCTCCCTCTACGATTTTTACCCTCCACGCTGCCCTCCAATACTAAATTGGTGATCCCTCGATGTCTGAGAACAGGTCCTACCAAACGATCCCTTCTTCTAGTCAAGTTGTGCCACAAATTTCTCTTCTCCCCAATCCTATTCAATACTTCCTCATTAGTTATGTGATCTACCTATCTAATCTTCAGCATTCGTCTGTAGCTCCACATTTTGAAAGCTTCTATTCTCTTCTTGTCTAAACTATTTATCACCCACGCTTCACTTCCATACATGGCTACACTCCATACAAATACTTTCAGAAATGACTTCCTGACACTCAAATCTATACTCGATGTTAACAAATTTCTCTTCTTCAGAAACGCTTTCCTGGCCATTGCCAGTCTACATTTTATATCCTCTTTACTGCGACCATCATCAGTTATTTTGCTCCCCAAATAGCAAAACTCCTTTACTACTTTAAGTGTCTCATTTCCTAATCTAATTCCCTCAGCATCACCCGACTTAATTCGACTACATTCCATTATCCTCGTTTTGCTTTTGTTGATCATCTTATATCCTCCTTTCAAGGCACTGTCCATTCCGTTTAATTGCTCTACCAAGTCCTTTGCTGTCTCTGACAGAATTACGTCATCGGCGAACCTCAGAGTTTTTTTCTTTTTTAAATTTTCTAACCTACCAGCCCGATTAAGGGATCTGACATCCCACGCTCCGATCCGTAGAACGCCAGTTTCTTTCTACTGATAACGACGCCACACAACCAGTGGCGCAACACAATGTCGTCGTGTAAACTAGGCTTAATGCGCCCGTGTGACTGCTGTTGACGCGGCACCATATCCGTGTCGGTACCTTCCAGAAGAGGTCCGCGCTGCAAACTGTGATCATTCAGACTTTTGACAGTTGTTCATATTTATGTGACTGGACTGTGTATATTTCATGAATAACTTTATATATTAACTAGTTGGATACGCACCATTTAACATATGAGGATGTAAGTTGTCATTAACTAAAACAGGATCGCTTTCATTATATTAAAGGCATGAAAACATGTGCTGTTCTGATACCAATAAAGTACTCTTACCTTTCTGGTCAACGTAATTTATTTTTAAATTTGCTCTGATCAGTCTACATAGTTATGACCACCTGCTTAATAGCGTGTTCTTCCAGCTTTAGAACGCAGGGCAGCGTTTCTCCATCGCATGGATAGAGCAACAAGCCCTTGGTATGTTCTGGAGGTATGCAGCACCAGGTGCCTAGAGGTGGGTCGCGTAGTTCCCCAAAATTATGGATGCGTAGCCGGCGCTCAATAACGTTTCAGATGTATTCCATTTGGGTCAGGCAGGGCGGATATGGTGGAAAAGATAACAAAATGAGTTCAGTAACGCGTTGCGCGAAACACTGGCGCACGATTCTGGCCTTTCGACACGGACAGGTGCCCTGTTGGCAGACGGCATCGCCATCGACATAGAGCGTGAAGGGATCAAACCGCCCTGCGTCCATGCTGTAGTGCTTACTTGTGCATGACGGGGTATCTGATATAACAAGAAACGTGATTCAGTATACAGGGTCAGGGATTTTCTCTGCCTCGTGATGACTGGGTGTAGTGTGACGTCTTTAGGTTAGTTAGGTTTAAGTAGCTCTAAGTTCTAGGGGACTGTGACCATAGATGTTAAGTCCCATAGTGCTCAGTGCCATTTGAACCATACAGGGTGATTCACGAAGATATGGAAATATTTTAATATGTTGTTCTACACGTAAAACTAAAGAAAGACGATCATATAAACATCGGTCTGCAAGTGTTTCGTTATGGAGTTACGGTTAATAAGAGTTTTCCAGAAACTTAGCAACTACGCTGATATGAAGCTATCGCAAAACTTCAAGAGGTTAAAGTAAAGCACGATTTCCATTTATTTTGGTGTTATTGATGTGGCGAATATGATAAAACATGTCCCAGAAGTGTATGTGCAGTAGTTTCCCAGAACATCCACAGAAGCAAAACCATAATTTCGTAACATATTTATCAACTACTTGGCCCAATTTGTTTTTTAAATTCCAGACAATTGCACAAAGTTTTCAACACAAGTTGTAGAGAATTTAATTGTGGAAAAATGATGATAATAACGTTAACTGAAACTGTGTGAATGTGTCAAATAATCTGGTTTTATTGATACCCTAACACACGTGAATTTATGTTGAACCGGAAAAACAAAGCTCAGTGGTCAGCAAGTTGTACAGTGTACATAAAATTTCAGAATACATTCACTGTAAATGTTCAAAAATGTCTTAAACAACTCACTAACGGTTTTCATCAATGACGTAAACGTTTCTACATTCTTAATGGAAAGTAAATAAATGTACTCGTATAATAATCTTTGCTTCTCTGGATGTTGTGGAAAACTACTTCAGATACATGTCGGGGACATGTTTTATTAGATTCGCCAGACCAATAGCAAAAACGTAAATGGAAGTCGTGCTTGTACTTTAACCTCGTACAGTTTTGAGATGGCTTCATATTAACGAAGTTGCTAAATTTCAGGCAAAATCTATTAGCCGTAACTAAACATTTGCGGACCTATGTTTATATAACTTTTCTCTTTAGTTTTACTTGTAGAATAAAATTTAAAAAAATTGCATATCTTCGTGAATCACCCTGTATATGACATATGCACGTGCACTGAAGAGATCATTGGCCGATATATATAGTGTTCAATTAATTCGAGGACAGTCAGTGATCTCTTCAGTGCAGATGCGTACAAGGCTCGAACTCTTACGGAAATGCTGCGAGTAATGAGGATAATGGCAAGGGGCACGACATTAGTAGTGTGTGGACAAGTTGAGAATCCGGGCCTGACGAGAGGCATACTAGGATAGTCCAGTGTCCGGATAGCTGACTGGTCAGAGCATCTGCGCAGTAACCAGGAGATCCGGGTTTGAATCGTGGTTGGGCACAAATTCTCAACTTTCCCCGTTGATTTAAATCAGTGCCCACTCGCAGCAAATTCTGTAATTCCTTTGTCTCTTAAAACGTGATTCTTCAGACCATACGACATGTTTACATGAACCCGAGATCCATTCTCGTTGATCGTGTGTCCACTGCAGTCTTAATTGAAGACACCGTTGGGTCAACATGGGAACACGTTGGAGTCATCTGCTGCGGGGCCCCATGTCCAACAGCGTGGTGCGCCGAACGGTGTGCTCCGAAACGCTCGTGCCTGCAGCACCATTTTACTTTGCCGCCAAATCTGTAAAGCAGGATAGGAGATCATCTGTGGCAGAGGGTGCTCACTACGCCCCCAGGTGCCATTCAGTCGGTGGCTTTCATCGCTCACGTACATTACAATAAATTTAGTGCACAACCCGTCGAATTTGGTTCCTGAAGCACCTAATTAACTAATGGTTATAGTCGCATTATTATACTCGTGGTAGCTGCTATGCTCGGCAGCAGCAAAACAAAATGGAGGAAGCCGTCCTCTATGATACACACCTATTACTTTTTCTTAGCACGTGGTAGGGGACAAACACCTAGTCCATTGGATGCTCCGTCCTACCTGAGCTAAGCTTCCCCAACTGGTTTTTGGGGTTAGGTTTTGCTCTCAAGCATTGCTCTCACTGGCGCACTAGTTCACTAACATCGCCATTCGACGTAGGCCAACTGGGGTGCTTATTGTTGAGCTTAACAGTCTTCTTCATCCCCAGGTGTTCTCTGTACAAAGAGTGTTGAATTAATTAATTGTTCAGTTTACTGAACCAGTGATAAGAAAAATGACACTTTTAAAATCTTGCCCATCTTTGATAAATTTCTGCGGGTGCCCGTGATCGGCTTATTTGACGAATTCGCCGCAGGGCAGGTGCGTACCGGCCCTGCTTTTGAAGGTGGGCGGTGGATCGATTGACCCAATCCGACTCGTGTGTAGTGCCTGATTGCGGCGAATGTTCCGGTGCTCCGCGTAGGTGGAAATGCTCAGGGGACGCTCTGCACTATCAGGCTGCCGTGTTCTCGTTGATTCAGGTACGTTGTTCAGCTCAGTTCCGCCAACAACTCGTTGGAGTCTCTGAGGAAAAACATGCGTAAATGTACCCCACCTATAACGCAAAACGACAGAGCGTGGTTGGAGGGTTTAGAATCAACGTAAACAAAGACCAAGTTTGGCTATTTTTCACAACCTACCATTGTAATCTCAAAATAAATTTCTAAGTGTAGTACTGAGCCAAGTCTGCGGTTAAATTTTTGTTCACCAGATGGCATTGTGCTTCTTTCCTTCAGCAGTACAGTAGATTTGTTTCCGCTGTAGTCAACCAAGCCCCCAGTACTTACGTGTTATGACAGTTATAGATTTGTGGTGTACCTTTTTAGTTTGTTTTGTAAATAAACAGTGGAACTTGTATTTGAGTTCTAACAGTCTGATTACGTACGAGAAGGAAAAGTCATCATCTTGTGTCAACATGCATTGAAGAGAGAACTTTCGTTGACTGGTGCGCTGGAAAAATTCTAAACATGAAACTGACTCTTTTAGAAACTAACTTCTAACGCGCAAATGTAACAGACTTTAACTTTCTGTAGTCTGGGCCTTCATTTGTGCTTAACAATGCAGGGTTTGCTATAATCGGAAAGAAACTACAGTTGTATAAAAGAAAAATACATGTCGGTGTTAGAGGAATGGAGCAAAAATTATAACATTAGCAAACAGGAATAAGTATAAATTCACGGTAGCTTTAATGTTAAGAAATTAACTTTTGACACACTAAATCAGCTCAAATGGCTCTAAGCATTACGGAACTTAACATCTAATGAGGTCATCAGTCCCCTAGACTTAGAACTACGTAAACCTAATTAACCTAAGGAAATCACACGCATCCATGCCCGAGGCAGGATTCGAACCTGCGACCGTAGCAGGAGCGCGGTACAGGACTGAGGCGCCAGAACCGCTCGGCCAAAATGGCCGGCACCAAATCAGCCAGTCAATTTCTTGCTTGTGGCTGAGTGTCGTTCGTCCCACAGGCCACCACAACGCCGGGATTTCTGTCGTCCACCCTATTACGAGGGGCTGTGTCGTCAATCTTGACAACACCCACCATTGGTCTAAGGATAATCTCCTTGGTATGGTAGCACTGTACCATCAACAGTAGTTCAGGCTCAGTGTGTGGGTGGAGATTACTGGAGATCACCTCGTGCGAGCAGTCGTCATTCCACAACGTCTCACAGGCGAAGAATATGTGCACTTCCTGAGCGGCGCCTACCTCACCTGTTGGAAGACGTGGCTTTGGTGGTTCCATGGGTAATGTGGCTACGGAAGCTCCAGCCCATTGCCCTCCCGAGTGTGAAGCTAAAGCATTAATACACGCAGCTAATTCCTACTTGCTGGTGTGTTCTTCTGTGCTAAACGTACACTGTTAGAGGTGTGTTATCCCCTCCTTTTATTGGGTGTTCCTTCCAAGGAACACAATTTCGTCCATATGACTTTCCTTGCTTTTGTTGTCTTCGGGATATAGGGGTAAGACGCATATTTTTTGTGTCTGGAGAAATTAGATTGGTTGGAAATATTAAGATTTTAATAAATCGTAGTTAAAGTACGCTAGTCTCCTGCACTGCACTACCGTATCCCGCGCCAGGCATTTGCGCGCAGGCAAGCCGTTTGTTGCAGGTGTGCATTTCACTCCACACGTCCGTGCCGCAAAAGTATCATCTCTATACTGCAGTACAACGGTTTACGCAAGTTTCCATCATTTATATTCTTTGAGTTTAACTCGTGAAGGTTTTAATCGTAAGGGCCAATATGTCGTCCTCAGACGGTGTATGTGTTCGGCAAAAGAATCCTATTTGACCAAAATGTCCGGGGCTGCAAAGTCTTTGCCATTACTTAAATTGTCGATTCTGGTGAGGCCTATATTAGGGAGACATGGCGCTAATATCGTGTAACCAGTGGCGTAGCGAAAGGGGAGGGGGGGGGGGGGGCAAAGGGGATCTATCATGCCCCCGAAGCTACTTGCAGAGGACCGCCAAAAGGCCTCAAAGACGAACAAGATTTTCTAGAAAATATGTTATTATTAGAGTACTATGTGTTTCTGGAGGTGGAGGATGAGGAGGGGAGGGGGGCGGTAAAGTGTGGTGTCATACCCCGGTTGCCGAGGAGGGGGCGGAGGGGGGAGCTGATAAAGTGCTGTGTCGCGGGATTCAGTTACGCATATTCGCTACGCCACTGCATGTAACAGCGCCTCTACACTTCATAAATGGCTTTACTTCGTTGAAGGAAATACCCAAGTTATTCTCGTATGCCATATCCATATTGCTGGGATGTTAATTGCTATTTCAATCTGCTGTTCCAAATCGCATTAACAATTTTCGAAGGGGGTAAAGTCGGGCGATTCAGCGGGCCAAACGATGTGCGGTAGAGTACCAGAGTGTTTGTTAAACGAGGAGTGCATACTTGCAGTTCTGTGAGCACAGCTGTTGCCCGTTGTCCTCTTAGAAGACTGGCTTACTTGTCTCCTAGATGTAGAAGGGAAGGCAAGCAGTAATTCGGCACCGAGAATATTCAAATAAACACCCTAGTTCACGTTCGGGGTAATAGGAAGGAATTGTAGCAAGTGAAGGTATGAAGAACAGCCCCGAACCTGTAGCCTCATCTACATGCTGCGGATTAAAAATCCCTTTGGCTGTCTCTGTGGACTGGCAACATACATTTAAACGACTGGTGGAACACTTCGCCAGTTATTGTCCAGTTCGTGTTGTTGGCCCATTGAAGACTTACAGGTTTGAGACTCTGAAAGCAACGGTGTTTTTATTATTATTATTATTATTATTATTATTATTTACGCAAAGATCATGTAGCCCGGGTTTCGGGCGCCATGAGGAAATGGGACACAGAAGAAATCTCGAAATCCATTAACGCTTGTATTTTCAGGAAATTAAAAAAAAAGTATTGCGTGTAATTTGAGAAAGTTGAAGAGAAATAAACAGGACTGTCACCAGCATAGCGTTTGGAACATTGTAGAGTGGAGCTGGAGGACCATTGTTCATGTCGCTGGTCGCAACAAGCGCTGAATTGTGTCTCGCACCTATAAGTGCAAGCTTAGATCACATTAGTTGTCGATTGTCTGTAGTCTTTTAAGCCATTCTTTATTGTTAAAAAGAACTACTCAATCCAAAGCAAAGAGCGGTGCAAAGAAATTAATCAGTACACATAATACGGGGGCGTCCGGAAAACTATTGACTTAATTTATGTGAAAACTCTTAGGTTTTAAATAAAACAAACTTCATTTTCTACATATTTATTCTTTATGTCTACGTACTTATTTATGGATATAGCCACCCTGGCGATGAAAACATTTCTGCTAACGACAGATCAGTTTGATGATATCGTCACTGTAGAATGTTTGACTTTGATGACGGAGCTACAACTTCACCTCTGATAGCAGTACTTCATCTCTATCAAAGTGAAGTCCTCGAAGGAATTCTTTCTGTTTTTCAAACAGATGAAAATCGGGTGGGGCCCAAGTCGGTAATGTATGGAGGATGATAAATGACATTGAACCGAAGAAGGAATCGGATTGTTATGGATGTCGCGAAGCTCGTGTGTGGTCTGGCGTTGTAACGCTGAAGAAGAGAGTGCTCCATAAGTAGCCGAACTCTTGGCATTCGTGCTATCAGTTTCCTGACTGTCTCGCATGGACCAACGTAAGTACATTACACAACCACATTACACTCTACAATTAAGTCCTCCACCGGCAGTGGTTTGGTTGCCACAAGGGTCAGCGAAGAAGTCGACCGAGTAAAACGCATGACACGCTAGCAGAGCTGGGCACAAGACTGTTTATCCGTTAATCGTTAATTAACAAAGTTAACTTTCCGACTAACGAATTAAATTTTAAGCTAATTTTGAAAAAGTTAACGGACACTTGACTTCCATTAACTTTGTGTCCGTTAATCGTTAATTAGGTACCTGATATTTACGCCGAAAATGGCGCCGTGCCACCCGCGGAAGGGATGTTCTGACAAGTTGGGGTCATGCAGATGTGTGGCTACGGCAGGGTGCGCGCAGTTTATGTAAACCGTCGACTGCAAGCGAGATAACTAGCTGTTGGCTGTTCTTTGTTAACAAAGTTCGCGTTAAGCACTGCTTTTTGTTTGTGGTTGATTGTGGAAACTACATCGTGGCTGGAAATGTTTTACAACAATCGAGTGAAAGTAGTAAGAATACGAGTGGAAATAGTTGAAGCAGCTTTGAGTCATGAAACCGCCAAAAAGTTCAAAAGGACAGAAATACTTCAAGCGACTGTGGCGGAAGCTTCTATAAACGAAGACGAAGCAAAAGATTTTTTCGTGTCACACAATGTAGACAGAAACACAGTAGTATCACATCTGCAAAAGTAAAGCCTAAAGTGTAGTCAAAACGTGGCTGGACGTGAAATCAAGACTCATTCAACTATGCGATATTTCATGCGGAGTGGGTTTTAGTAAATTTAGTCTTTAAATATAATATCCCTATACCTTAAAGTGCTGCAGACACAGACATTTTTCTGTGTGCAAAGACGTATGTTGATATTCACGAAGGGAAATAAGCGCTGTCTTATTCTCCTGTATTTTATTCTCCCGTGATTTAACTGTGATAACTAAATAATTGTAAAACTAACTGATTATATGATTTACCTGTTACTTTTATCTTAGATCTCCTACCTAAACTTCCCAGCAAAAAAAAAAATAATAATATTTAAGCAACCAAAATACGTTTGATTTAGTTGCTCATATCACTACACAAACAACATAAAGTTTACGATTGTAATTTTTGCTCCTCTCTATGTAGTTCTCAAGTCTTTCGAGCAATCAATCATTCATTATGTGAAACACAGTAATAGCTGTCATTCAAAATGATTCAGAAATTTTACTTGTTAGAATGAAATCAGGCGATGATTCTTCTTCTCTGCAGGCTCGTGCTTTGCGGCAGTCTGCTAATCTGTACAAATAAAATGCCTCGTAATTTTGGGAGCGTTGTATAATCAGTAGGGAAACCTCAGATCAAGCAGATATTCGGCTTTGATGAAGTTTAACCTTCCGAAGAAGTAATGGAGCTATTCGATTATTAAATGCAGGTTCGTATCCAGTTTTCGGAAGTTCCCTTCTGATTAACAACTACGCAATACATCGATGAATATCATTAATTATCATTTGTCAAATACACACCTTTTGTTTGAAGGAACTATATATATATATATATATATATATATATATATATATATATATATATATATATATATATATAACCAGTTATCTTCGGTCATAAATCTCAATAATCAGATTACAATTCTTCAAACAAAAAAACTCAGGCTAATCCGCACGAAGACAATCTAGGAAGCTTTTTTGTTCCAACAGCCACCAGAGAGAGTCCTACAAAGAATAATTATGCGCTCATGGCATAGCTATTGTGTGAAACTATTTTGCGCATGGATTCTGCGAGTATGAAGATAGAAATTTTGTAAACGTCATTCAAGGGTAGAATTGTATCAGAATAATTCATCGAAAATATCGATATTACACGATTAAAGAGTTAACGATTAATTTCTGATAAATGTCATGTAAAGCAACGTCTTAACGTTTAATGAAGCTAACTTTTTTAGTAACGGATTAGCATTAGCTTAACTTTTATGCATGTAATACCTCAACCGATACTGAGAACAGAATAAAAAAATTCGGAGACATTATTTTTTAGCACGCCCACGTAGGAAACGAACTATTGAGGGGGAAAAAACAATGCCGGTAAAGCTAAAATAATTGGCGAATAATTTTATTATGTAGATGAAAACACAAATTGGTATCGCGTGGTGGGGCAGTAGTGAGATGAACGGTGAAGGTGCTAGCTTTGGCAGGTATGCCGCAGTACGGCCCTACCACCAGCTGAAACCTTCGGACAAAGAGAGCCCATATCCGAGGCCAAGGTAGAACCGCCCCTCCCTAGCTCTGTATAGTGTACTGCGTTGAACTGGGTGCCTGGAAACGACGGAGAGGCTTCGTCCTCGACGTAGCCCTCAGCGGTTCACAACCCCACAACAGGCCACAGCGGTCCTCCGGCCCCGCCCCGCACCGAACCCAGGTTCGGTCCCCCGGCCTCACCAGACGAGTGTAACCCCAGTGTTTGCGTGGTAGAGTAATTAGGTGGAGACAGTGTTTGCGTAGCAATCACCCACATAATGTAACTGAGGCGGAATAAGGGTACCAGCCCGCAGATGGAAAACCGCCTTAAAAACCATCCACAGACTGGCCGGCTCGCCGGACCTCGACGTTAATCCGCCGGGTGGATTCGTGCCCGGAAAGCAGTCCGTTAGACCGCACGGCTAATCGGACGGTCAAAAAGTGTAGTCACGTGCTTTTCTCTCATGAAAACCGAGCGAGGTGGCGCAGTGGTTAGCACACTGGTCTCTCATTCGGGAGGATGACGATTCAATCCCATCTCCGGCCATCCTGATTTAGGGTTTCCGCGGTTTCCCTAAATTCTTTCAGGCAAATGCCGGGATGGTTCCTTCGAAAGGGCACGGCCGATTTCCTTCCCCATCCTTTCATAACCTGAGCTTGTGTTCCGTCTCTAATGACCTCGTCGGCTAGACATTAATCTCCTTCTTTCATGGAAATATTTGGAAAGTTGGCATTACGCATGTCTTTTAAAGGATCGGAACTGGATTTTTTTAACGACTGCTTCAAAGTCGCTATTCATCTTCCAATATACAGGGTGTACGAAAAAGAAACCTCCGATTTGGCACGGCTATATTTCTGAAACTAATAAACATATACAATATATTTTGTTTTTTGATGAACGGTAAACTCAAACTTTTTCATACGTTTTCATTATACCTTTAAGATGCACGGCGTATGTCAAGGCGATATTCCAATTGTTCCCTTACTGCAGCGAGCATGTCTTGAGTTACAGCTTCCACAGCTGCTGTTATGCCATTCCTCAGTTCGTTCATTGTTTTTGGTAATGGAGCCACATCAACAGTCTTCTATAAACCCCCACAAGCAATAATCACATATAGCCAGGTCCGGTGACCTTGGAGGCAAGTAATGTAAGGCAGAACCATTTTGTTCAGTGCGAGCGACCCATCGTTCAGTAATCCTTTGGTTTAAAAACTCCCGGATTTCCAGATGCCAATGTGGCGGTGCCTCATTCTGTTGGTAAATGAATTTGTTCGAATCAGTCTTCAACTATGGGAAAAGTTCTCAAGCATATCGCGATGTGTGTTTCCTGAAACAATGTTCACGGCAAAGATAACTTGACCATACACCCGTGAAACTGCACAAAACACATTAAATTTTGGAGAGCCCCTTTCATGTGGTTGTTCCTTACCCCATTCTCACATTATGAAGGTTCACCTTTCCATTTACATGGAATGTTGCCTTATCACTAAACTCTAAGCGTGGAAAAAACTGTCATCCTCTCTCTTGCCAAGAACGAACTTGCAGAACTCTACACATTGTTGTTCGTCACCTTCACGAAGAGCTTGCAGTAGCTGAATTTTTTTTATGATTCCATGTGTAAACGTCGACGCAGCACACGCCAGACGGACATCGGGGACATTTTGAGCTGTCGAGCTGCACGGCGAACGTATTTCTGCGGACTCCTTATAACACTATGGCTGATGCTTTCGACGTCTGTGTCATACACTTGGGGACGGCCCGGCGATTTGCCTTTACACAAACAACCTGTTTTTGGGAATTGTTAATGCCATCGTCTAATGCTCTGTGCTGTAGGAGGATCCACACCATACCTAGTACGAAAGTCACACTGAACAGTTATTACTGACCCGCATTGGCAAAACTTAGAACATAAATGGCTTTCTGTTGTCCTGACACCATTCTTACGAGATTGAAGTGATAGCACACTGCTGTCACCTAGCGGGATCCATGTAAAACTTGAGAGCTTGCTCTTTCCAGTAGTACGTTCTTCACGCACATATCTCAAATAACATAATAGTCATAATCTTTTGTAATCGGCGTGATTCTTATTGATACACCATATATTAAAGATACTCCCCCCCCCCAGGTCTCGCTCTCTTCCGGCCTGTACAGCTTCAAGTAAGTCAGGTGATCGTCTAACTTAAACTGTGTAAAGGTTCTAATGAGGTCCTCACTGCTTAATGTTCAGTGATCTGTGTTCGAAACAGAAATTGATCATTTATTTTATATACTTTGCCTCGAATCCCTGATCCACGTCTAGTTATAAAATATTACTTACCTTGTTATTTCGTGGCGGCCTCGTTCGCTCTTCTATAAGATACGATGCCTGTCTCGGATCCTATTTCTGATACGAAGAAACATTAACTGGTGGAAGGATTGTTTCATTCACGTTGTTTCCAACGATTATTCAGTGAAATAAAGTTTCAGAACTTTGAAACAACTGTGTTGCCCGTTATTTGCGCTTACTGAAGTGTTAACAGACGATACTGCTGGCTGTAGCAGTATTACTAAACACGTTAGTTCTGTTTGCTATAGCTTTTCGCCAAGACATAATTTTCCTTCCAATATTGTCCACTTAAAAATACTCTCCCGCCAAGACTGCGCAACCAAGAAAAGCAGAGACTGAATATACAGGGTGAACATGAATAATACCGACAACGTGCAGGGACGCATTCATCACTAGAAATGGAGGAAAAACGCCCTACGAACATGCGTCCGGAAATGCATCATTGCCACGGTAGATAGCTCTGACGAATGATGGTTCTCTGACCACCTTCTGTGGGTTCCTTGTGTGTTGCAGGCTGTGTCATTGACGTAGCGTACTGTAAGCAGCAGAATGGTCCGGCATTCTGTATCTACATCCATACTTTGCAAACCACCGTGAGGTGCATGGTAGAGAGTAACGTCCTACTGTACCAGTTACTAGGGTTTCTTCGTGTTCCATTCTCGTATGTAGCGCGGGAAGAATTATTGTTAGGATGCCTGTGTTCGTGCATATTCCCATATTGTCCTCACTCCCCCTCTCCCTGTACAAGACGCACGTCATCAGTACAAGACGCACGTCATCAGTACAAGACGCACGTCATCAGTACAAGACGCACGTCATCAGTACAAGACGCACGTCATCAGTACAAGACGCACGTCATCAGTACAAGACGCACGTCATCAGTACAAGACGCACGTCATCAGTACAAGACGCACGTCATCAGTACAAGACGCACGTCATCAGTACAAGACGCACGTCATCAGTACAAGACGCACGTCATCAGTACAAGACGCACGTCATCAGTACAAGACGCACGTCATCTGTACAAGACGCACACTGTCCAATATTAAAATAGGACAATCTACCATCAGCCAAGTAAGTGCATTTAAATATCTTGGAAGCACAATAACTGAAGACTTGAGATGTCACCAGGAGGTGAAAACTCGAATTCCCATAACGAGGGAGGCATTCAACAGAAAGAGGAGACTTATGTTGCAAGTTAGATGAAGGTCTAAGGAAAAGGCTTGGTGAATGTTTTGTCTGGAATGTGGCACTATATTGGGCAGAAACATGGACGCTGAGACGAGAGGATGAAAAAAGGTTAGAAGCATTTGAGGTGTGGATGTGGAGGAGAATGGAGAGAATAAGCTGGATGGAAAGAGTGAGTAATGTAAGAGTATTGGAAAGGGTTGATGAGAGATGATGTCTGCTGAAGGTTGTAAGAGAAAGGAAAAAGAACTGGTTGGGGGATTCACTGAGAAAGGAGTGCTTGCTAGCCGATGCTTCAGAACAATTGGTTTGTGAGAGAAGACGGAGAAGAGGAAGGAGATACCAGATGATAGACAATATAAAGGGAAGAGGAAATTAATGCAGACCTGAAGAAGATGGCAGAAGACTGGACAGCCTGGAGAACCACCATGTGAAAACCTGCCTTTTGGCAGGACGACGACGACGACGACGACGATTGCAGACAAATCTGTAGTAAATCAGGCTTTTTGTAGGTGATACAGTTATCAACAGGGTGCGTCAAAAAATGTACACACACTTTGAAGTGTCATAGAAAATTTATTTCCCATTCTACAATGTTAAATTTCTGGAAATGGAAAGCTTAAAGTCCAACTGGAAAAATAAATGTACTTTGCAAATGTGATTAATGTTCAAACTGGTGGCCTTGAGCATCAATACATTTCTGAGTACGAGTTACCACTGATTCCGTACATCGTACCAAAGTGTCCAGTGAGATTTCTGCGCACACCGCCTGAATCCCATTCCAAAGTGTGTCCAGGTTACGTGATTTACGTTTGTACACCTCATCTTTTACTGTGCCACATAAGAAGAAATCCAGTGGCGTGAGGTGTAGAGAGCGTGCAGGAAACTCGATTAGTCCCCTGCGTCCTATCCACTGGCCTGGCACTTTGTGGTCCAGGTACTCTCGTACGTCCCTATGATGATGCGGCGGGGCGCCATCTTGTTGGAAATAAAACACATTATTACCGTATAATGCACGAATGGCAGGGAATATGGAGTCAGTAAGCATTGTTAGGTACGTTTCTCCAGTAACAGTACCTTCAAAGCGGAAAGGCCCAACGAGTCCCCTTAAGACAAACCACATCACACATTTACACCAGGCAAATTCACAGCCTTTTCAACTGTAATGTGAGGATTATCTTCAGCCCAGTACACACAATTGTGCCTATTGACAGTTCCATTGAGTTTGAATTGGGCTTCATCCGACCAAATTATGCTACCCATAAATCCCGGCTCACGTCTCACCATCTCCTAAACCCATTCACAAAATTCTAACCTACGATCTGGATCGTCGTCACTTAGCTGTTGCACCAGCCTTGGAATGTACACACGAAACTTGCCTTTCTCCAGAATGCGTAGCACACTACTAGCACTTATATTACTCTCACGTGCGAATTTCCTTGAAGATTTTTGAGGCGAACGCTGAAACAGTTCCGAGACCGCAGTTGTGGAATCATCACTTGTAGCTGTACGAGGTCGCCCTGATCGACCTTCATGCACATCACACACTGTTCAATGAATTTCGAATTTGTCTCGTAGACGTGTAATTGCTAACCTTGAAGGTTGTTCTGTACCGTACTCTCTTCTCCACTGTCTTCGAACCGCAGCTACATTCTCAAACTTCCAGTACCACTGAATTATCTGCTTCCGCGCTTCAAAGCTCAAGCGCACGTCCGCTAATTTGCAGTTACTTCCTCTCCACTGCTGCCACCTGTTCAAGAAACATAACGTTACTTTCTCACAGATATTTAACCTTGTAGAACGGAAAATAAATTGTCTATGACATTTCAAAGTGTGTGTTCATTTTTTGACGCACCCTGTATAATGAAGTACAGGGTGACAATTATTGAACTATATGCAATAAAATCGTCATAACTTCTGAATTGTTTGCATTAGGACGTTCAAACTGCATGGCTGGCCGCGAGCCATGATAGGAATTAGTATGGTTTGAATTAGTGATGAAACCCACTTTCATTTGGATGGGTTCGTCAACAAACAAAATTGGCGCGTTTGGGGGACTGACAATCGGCATTTTCCGATCGAGGAGTATCGTCACCCTCAAAAGGTGACTGGGTGATGTGCAATGTACAGTCACGGAATTATGGGTAAGATATTTTGTGATGGCACCGTGACTGCCGAATGGCACGTAAAGTTTTTGGAAGATGATTTCATCCCTATTATCCAGAGAGACCTGGATTTTGACAAGATGTGGTTAATGCAAGGCTAAGCTCGACACCATGGGAGCAAGAGTGTGTTTGACGTCCTGGAGGGCTCTGGGGTACCCAGAGGCCGCTGGCATGGACCTCAATTGGCCGCCATATTCCTCGGATCTGAACGCATGCGACTCCTTTTTGTGGGTCTGTATTGAAGACAAAGTGTACACCAAATAACTTCAAAAGCATTGCTGAGATGAAACAGCAACTCAGGAGGTCATCGACAACATCGATGTTCCGACACTTCAGCGGGTCGTGCAGAATTTCGCTATTTGTCTGCGCCACATCATGACCAATGAGCTCAGGCATATCGAACATGTCATAACGTAAATCCGAATATTTGTAGTGACGTTTACATGTTGAATAAAGTGTGTACACGCCGTAGTTTGTAACTGTTTTTTTTTTCTTCATATAGTTCAGTAATTCTCACCCATCACTGTCTGAGAGAAGCTGCATAAATATTAAGTCAGATCTTGATAAGATTTCAACGTAGTGCAGAGATTGGCAACTTCCTCTAAATGTTCAGAAATGTAAAATTTTTCACTTCACAAAACAGAAAAACTTAGTATCCTATGACTATAATATCAGCGAGTCACTGCTGGAATCGGCCAACTCATGCAAGTACCTGGGTGTAACACTTTGTAGGGATGTGAAATGGACTGACCTCATAGGTTCAATCGTGGGTAAAGCAGGTGGTAGACTTCGGCTTATTGACAGAATCCTGGGAAGTGCAGTTAGGGAGTGCAAAGGCAGTTGCTTAAAAATCACTTCGGTGACAGTTTCTAGAATATTGCTCATGTGTGTGGGACCGTACCAGATAGGACTAACATAGGATATTGAATGTATACAGAGAGGGGAGCACGAATGTCACAGGTTTGTTTACTCATTGGGATAGTGTCACAGATACTGAAGAAACTGAACTGGCAGGCTCTTGAAGACAAGCGCAAACTATCCTGACTAAACGCGTCTGTGGACTGGTTAGGACACTCGACTCACATTCGTGGCGATGAGGGTTCAAACCCACGTCCGGCCATCTTGATTTACACATAATTGTGCAGTATACACAAAGTGTGTTTCGCACAGTTACGAGCAGTGATATAGTTGCAAGTTAGTGAATACGTAAAGCCTTCAACTTCGATAGTCCTGTCATCCTCAGTTGGCTGTCTAATACTGAATGACACACAATTTTCGTGCCATATACACTGAAGAACAGCGGCAAAAATGGAACAAAAACACAACATGTAGAAAGACATCGACGAAATCTGTAAGTAGATCCTTATTACTACATAAAAGAAACTCTAAGAGGCCAGAACTGTTTATGCCCTATATATATATATATATATATATATATATATATATATATATATATATATATATATATATATATATATCGTCTCAAAATGTAAACTAAATAACGTAAACAAAAATATGTACATATTCTAGGACACCGTAGATGCCTTGAAAGTATAAAGGCGAAACGCTTATGGCACGTAAAATGTTTCATTCAGTTGTAATTAGACGATCCAAAAATTAAAAATTACCACTGTAATACCAGAACCTTCAAACACACAGTTATATTCAGAATCAGCTAAATGAGTGTCTACATTATTGCGAGTATCACTATCGTTAATGAAATCCGCGGTTCCTGCATCTGATAAACCTCGACGAGATAGGATTGCAAATGAACCAGCAAGATAAGGAATACGTAGAACGCAAAGAGAAGTTTTAACTCGAATTACGACGCTGTAATCAATACTGCTGTGCCATCTATTGACGCAATTTGTTACTAAACATCTGTAAAACAGAGGATTTTTGCGGATGATGCTGTGGTATATCGAGAGGTTGTAACAATAGAAAATTATACTGAAATGCATGAGGATCTGCAACGAATTGGCGTACGCTGCAGGCAATGGCTATTGAATCTCAATGTAGACAAGTGTAATGTGCTGCGAATACATAGAAAGAATGATCCTTTGTCATTTAGCTACGGTATAGCAGGTCAGCAACTGGAAGCAGTTAATTCCATAAATTATCTGGGAGTAGGCATTTGGAATGATTTAAAATGGAATGATCATATAAAGTTGATCGTCGGTAAAGCAGATGCCAGACTGAGATTCATTGGAACAGTCCTAAGGAAATGCAATCGGAAAACAAAGGAAGTAGGTTACAGTACGCTTGTTCGCCCACTGCTTGAATACTGCTCAGCAGTGTGGGATCCGTACCAGATAGGGTTGATAGAAGAGATAGAGAAGATCCAACGGAGAGCAGCGCGCTTCGTTACAGGATCATTTAATAATCGCGAAAGCGTTACGGATTGTGCGACTGGATTCGTGATTTCCTGTCAGGAAGGTCGCAGTTCGTAGTAATAGACGGCAAATCATATTGTAAAATTGAAGTGACATCAGATGTTCCCCAGGGAAGCGTCCTGGGGACCTCTGCTGTTCCCGTACCTATATTAATGACCTGGGTGACAATCTGAGCAGTTCGCAGATGATGCTGTAATTTACCGTCTAGTAAGGTCATCCGAAGACCAGTATCAGTTTCAAAGCGATTCAGAAAAGATTGCTGTATGGTGTGGCAGGTGGCAGTTGCCGCTAAATAACGAAAAGTGTGAGGTGATCCACATGAGTTCCAAAAGAAATCCGTTGGAATTCGATTACTCGATAAATAGTACAATTCTGAAAGCTGTCAATTCAACTAAGTACCTGGGTGTTAAAATTACAACCAACTTCAGTTGGAAAGACCACATAGATATTATGGGGAAGGCGAGCCAAAGGTTGCGTTTCATTGGCAGGTCACTTAGAAGATGCAACAAGTCCACTAAAGAGACAGCTTACATTACACTCGTCCGTCATCTGTTAGAATGTTGCTGCGCGGCATGGGGTCCTTACCAGGTGGGATTGACGGAGGACATCGAAAGGGCGCAAAAAAGGCAGCTCGTTATGTATTATCACATATAGGGAAAAGAGTGTGGCAGATATGATACGCGAGTTGGGATGGAAGTCATTAAAGCAAAGACGTTTTTCGTCGCGGCGAGATCTATTTACGAAATTACAGTCACCAACTTTCTCTTCCGAATGCGAAAATATTTTGTTGAGCCCAACCTACATAGGCATGAATGATCATCAAAATAAAATAAGAGAAATCAGAGCTCGAACAGAAAGGTTTAGGTGTTTGTTCTTCCCGCGCGCTATTCGGGAGTGGAATGGTAGGGAGATAGTATGATTGTGGTTCGATGAACCCTCTGCCAAGCACTTAAATGTGAATTGCAGAGTAATCATGTAAATGTAGAGATGACAGATAAACTCCAGTGGAAGACACTGCAAGAGAGACGCTCAGTAGCTCGGTACGGGCTTTTGTTGAAGTTTCGAGAACATACCTTCACCAAGGAGTCAAGCAGTATATTGCTCCCTCCTACGTATATCTCGCGAAGAGCCCATGAGGATAGAATCAGAGAGATTAGAGCCCAGACAGGAGCATACTGACAATCCTTCTTTCCACGAACAATACGAGACTGGAATAGAAGGGAGAACCGATAGAGGTACTCCAGGTACGCTCCTCCACACACCGTCAGGTGGCTTGCGGAGTATGGATGTAGATGTGGAACGTGTAACTCTGACCAAACCCGTCAAAGTAACGTTACAGTGTTTTGCACGGTATTAGATGTAGCCGCCGGTAAAATTTGCGGTCATTGACCTGCGCGCGACCCACATGCCTGTAAATTTGACGTGTTCGGCGCACAGTGTGTAGAAGAGAACTGGGGGACTGGTGTTGCAGAGGGCCCGCTGAAGGTGTCGCGCGAGTCGGCGCCTCTGGCCTCGCTGCAGGAGGGCCGCGGGCCGGCGTGGCTGCGCGCGCTGTCGGCCGGCGGACACTTCCGGCCGTCGGGCTGCCGCGCGCGACACCGCGTCGCCGTCGTGGTGCCCTACCGAGACCGCGCCGCACACCTCGCGCTGCTGCTCACCAACCTGCACCCCCTGCTGCAGAAGCAGCAGCTCGACTACCGCATCGTCGTCGTCGAGCAGGCGGGTAAGCCGCCGTCCGCACAATTGATCGTTCCCACACCTTCGTAAGTTGGAAGATTAAGGGGAAACTTGAAATGTGACGATGGGAACACAGGTTTGATGTGGGGCCGCAACTCTTTATATATATGGAAGTGTATGACACATCATATAACATTCGCTTGGGCTCTGGAATTTAGTGGTGTAATTTGTTTTTGTCTATCTTGTACAGTTTAGAGGTTATTAATGTTCAAAGTTGGGAAATTACCTTCTTACCGACTCCTACAACACGTGCTCTACGTGTTGCCCATCCCGAGACACGAATCGCCATCGAGGTAACTTTGAACTTTAATACCTTCTAAACTGTATGAGATAGACAAAAACAAATTACACCACTCAGTTCCAGAGCTCAAGCGAGTGTTACCTGATGTCATACACCCCGCCCGCCCACTTTCCCATAAAAAAGAATGACTTGAATCCAAAGTGGCGGCGGATTTCAAGATGGCGGCCACGAATGACATTAACTCCAAAAGTTGCGGCCCCATGTCAAACATTTGTTCCCATCATCACATTTCAATCTGACTCGCGCTGTATTACCATTTATGTGCCCATGATGAACTGATCAAATAGCGTAACACAGTGGCTTGTGGGGGGGATGTTGAGCGCGGCCCGGATCGTCGACCGTGCTGTGGAGACATGCTGATCAGCAAGAATATTATGACCACCTACCTAACAGCCGGTATGTCCACCTTTGGCGTGGATAACAGTGGCGGCGTGTCGTGACGTGGAACCAGTGAGGCCTTGCAGTGTACTCCCCCCCCCCCTACCCCCCCCCACACACACACATACAAAAACGTGTCCCCTAATTCCTGTAAATTCCGGGAGGGGGAGTGGGAGGGGGAGGAGAAATGAACTCTGTCGCCATGTTCAGTCACATCCCGATCAGGTACAGATTTGGGGAGTAGGGGGGGGGGGGGGGGGAGAGGGAGTGCCTCAATTAGAGCTCGATGTGCTCCTCGAACCACTCCATCACACTGCATGCCCTGTGACATGGTGTATTACCGTGCTGAAGAAATGCCACTGCCGTCGAGAATTGTGATCCTCATGAAGGCGTGTATGTGGTCTGCAAGCAGTGTGCGATACTTCTTTGCCATCATGGTGCCCTGCACGACCTCCACTGGACCTGTAGATGCCCACACGAATGTTCCCCAGAGCATAACGGAACTGCCGACAGCTTTTCTCTGTCCCTCAGTACAGGTGTTGTGGAGCTGTTGACCTGGAAGACAACAGTTTCGCACCCTCCCATCGGTAAGATAAAGAAGGTATTGGGATTAATCAGACTGTGCAACGCTCTGTCACTGCACCAACATCCAGTGCCCATTTAAGTCATAGTTGCCGATGTCGTGGTGTTAACAATAGCACGTGCTGTATGGATCGTCGAATGTAAAGGCCCATCATTAGGAGTAATTGGCGCACTGTGTGTTCAGATACACTTGTACTTTGCCCAGCTTAAGGCCTGATGTTAGTTCCGCCAGGTTGCCCGCCCTGTTTTACCAGTCTACCCAGCCTACGATGTCTGACATCTGTAATGAGGTGTGGCCGCCCAACTCTACAATGTGTAGGCGTGGTATCACTGTGTGTTGAAGCACTCAAAACGGCACTTCACCAACTACTGACAGGTCGTACAGTTCCAGAAATGCCCTTGCCAAATCTCTGGACCATCACAATCTGCTCCCGGTGCAACTCAGACATATTGCGCATCTTGCCCATTCTACACACGGACACCACTCTCACTGATGTGACAGGCACACTGTGTATGTGTATGTGTGTGTGGGGAGGGGGGGGGGAGGAGGAGGAGGAGGAGGAGGGGGGGGGTGGCCATGTGCAGGTGTGGGTGTGCATGTGCGCACATGACAAGCAGTTATTCCTCACCAGGTAATGCTGCTATGACCTGTATGGGTTTGTATCAATAGTAGATTGGTGGTCGTCATAATGTTCTGGCTAACCAGTGTATGTACACAGTAGCAGTTCATGATGGGAGGGGACCTCCATGGTATACAGTCCCATAAAGAAACTTCTAAAGAAACGGACTACTGCATAGTAAGTGTAAAATAAAGCACAGGGCTATAGATACGGAGATGCTAAATGAAACTAGTTCAGTTGTCGAGAGAGCACTGTGTTAAGCCTTCAGTGACTACCACAGTAGCATATTGTCAAATGATGTTTCGCAGAATCCAAATATATGTTCCCGCATGTAAAGGCTGTTAGTGGCACCAAAGTTGGTGTGCAGTAATTCGCAAATGAGACAGAAACTGAAATTTAGAGTATCAAAACAAAAGCTGCAATGCTTAATTCTGATTTCAAATGTTCCTTTACAAAGTAAAACCAAGCTTTAATTCTCATACCACTGAAAATATGAGAATAGATATTAGTATCAGTACCTTTGAGAAACAGCTGAAATTGTTAAAATTAAGCAAAGCTCAAGGGCCTCACGGAAAGTGTATCAGACGCTTTACTGAAATTGTACCTGAGTTAACCCTTCTTTGAGCTTTAACTTATCATAAATCTCTTGAACAAAAATTGTGTCCACTAGGTGCAGGAGAGAACAGGTTGCACCCACCTACAAGAGATGTAGTAGAAGTGTTCCACCAAACTACCATCCAGGATTGTTGACATCTATTTGTTGTAGAATTTTGCCAAATATTCTGATTTCAAATATAATGAGCTATCTTGAACTCCTTCATGCCAACGAGTGTGGAGTCTGAAAGGATCGATCATGTGAAATGCACTTTTCTCACATCATATACTGAAAGCCATGGATAAACGCAGTTGGATAGATGCAGTATTTCTTGACTTCTGAAAAAGCATTTGAATCATTACCACATTTATGCTTACTATCAAAAGTGTGATCGTTTGGTGTGTGAAGTGAAATTTGTGACGGGATTGAGGATTTTTTGGTAGCAAGAACATAGCACGAACATAGCAAGTTACCTTAGATGGAGAGTCATCGATAGATGTAGAGGTAATTTTGGGTGTGCCACAGGGAAGTGTGTTGGGACCCTTGCTATTCATGTTACATGTTACATGTTAATGATCCTGCAGACAATATTAATAGTAATATCAGATGGTTCGCAGTTGATGCACTTATCAGTAACAAAATACGGTCTGATAACAGCTGCAAATATTTTCAGTCTGCTCTTGACAACATTTCAAAGTGGTGCACATATTGGTAACTTGCTGTAAATGTTCAGAAATGTAAAATTGTACATTTCACAAAACAAAACAAAAAATGTAATATCCTATGACTGTTATATCAGTGAGTCATAGTTGGAATCGGCCAACTCATACAAATATCTGGGGGTAACACTTTGTAGGGATATGAAATAAAATGATGACATAGGCTGTCATAGATAGACCAAGTGGTAGGCTTCCCCATGGGACTTCACAGAGATGCTAAAGTGAACTGGCAGACCCTAGAAGATTATATGCATAGTATCCCTAGAAACCCTACGTACAAAGTTTCGAGAACCAGCTTTAAATGATGACTGGGCATTTACTGTTATCCCTAGTATTGCTCCCATAGTGATTGTGAGAACAAAATTAGATTAATTACAGCACACAAAGAAGAATTTAAACAATTGTTTTCTCTGCACTCCATACGTGAATGGAACAGCTAAAAAATCCAATTGGTACAATGAAATGTAGCCTCTGCCATACACTTCACAGTAATTTGCAGATAAGGCTTGATTTAATGCCCAAGTGACACAAGCCAGTGCTTTGAGCGCCAAGGTAAGGAACACCCAAGTGCGAGACTTGTATGCAGTGTGTATCACTGTTAGCAGCGAATGTTCTCAAACATTGCAGAGTATAGATGTGGAAGTAGATCAAATCCACACCACGGATTAACAAAAATGAGTTGCTACGCCAGTGAGCCTGTTTCAAGTGTTTAGTCAGTTTCCCCCAACTGTTTATACAAGTGCTGGGCTGGTCACCAAACTCCACCTCAGAGAATATAATAATGTCCATGCAAACCAAGTTGCCACTGGGAGAGGTGGCTGATGAGAGCAAGCAAAAAGCCATTTCCCATTTACGGTCATTCCTATCAGCCACCTCACTGATTGAGCACTTGGTTTACACAGGTGGTGTACACAGTCAAAATAATGTAACATCTAGATCAAAGTTCTTTACAATTCACTTATAGATGTACAGGGCTTGACCCTCCTTTACGTTACCTTGACAACTGTGACAATGTGTACCCACAGTTGCTTGTAACGACCGGAGATAGTTGATCACTGACATAAAACTGTCTTTTTGAATGTTTGATAAAATGGCGTTACATGAAATGTATTCTACAAACAACATATTATGCATTACAAATTATCACGAAAATTTTAATTATTCTTTTCCATGGGGTTGTGCTGTGCGTTGTTATGAGCTTGCACCACATTTCTGTCAAAAAAGATTATTTGTGTACATTGTCAAAAAAACACACTCCCCTTATCTCCGTTGCAACAGGTGTTGGAATGCCCACGGCTAAATGAGGTCACACAGTGAAAGTATATTCACACTAGTTAACACTGTTTATTGCTACATTGGAGTGTTATCATAGGAGCACACAGTTATCAAACTTAATCACAGTCATCAAATGCAAATGCAAATTCACAATGCAGAGTAATTGCAAGAGTCTGTCATTGGGTTTATAGAGGACATAAAACAGGACATAAGTCTGATTTGCACACAGTACATCTTCGGAGCTGTTACCTCTACTGGATCTGTTACCTCTACAGGATCAACTACTTTCCCACACCAGTAGATATAGATGTTGCTTCAATGATTTCTGGCCACAGATGTGGGACTCAAATGGGTTTATGAAGACTGTTGTAAGAACAAATTGTTATCTCATAAACTATATAATATAACAAAAATCGGCTAGGTTGAATTTGGCTGTTTTGCATGAACTGTAAGTTTTTAGTAAATCTGATGTGTGAGAAATGTCATGAAATTGATAATTATGGAATTAATTAATTAGTGCCATATGTCATGTTATACATAAAAATTAGGCAATGAATGTAGATAGTTAAAGGTCAGAATCTAACAGTGGTTAGTGCAAAATGTGCAATGAAAGTTGCTAATAGCTCGGAACTTAGTTTAATTAGTCTGTAAGACAATTAATTTAAAATACATTATTGGAAAGACCGAATGCTTAGCTTTCAAATGGTATAGGTCATCAAACTGTAGTACCCTATAGAATATTGATTTTATTGTGCAAAGATAGGTTGGTACTAACCGTAAATGTGACACATTGAGCTGTAGACAGACACAATGAACAGACTATTACACACTAAGCCTTTGGCCAACTTAACTTGTCATCTTTATGATGAGAAGCACTCAGTCGTTTTCATAACATTGTTGTAGTACAGCATCTTCATTTAGCTATAACTTGTAATTAACCTAATCTATAGCCAAATGAATGGTATCAGTGGAATCGGTGCAATGAGAAGATAAACTTAACAGTGAATTTAAATTGGACTTTGCTTGATAATTTATTTGCAGGTTTTTTCGTACGTGTCACATGTTGCATAAGTAACTGTGTCAGGGATATAATGAACTTGGAATAATTGTTGGGAACCAGCAACATAACAGATGGGAAGTACCCACTTATTGCTGAGAGGTTTGTACTGTTGTTCATTATGAATACCTAGAAGCCAAATTGATCCTGTGGAAATGGTTGTCATGTAAAGGTAGACACAGCATCCCAGTCTGTTGTGGATCCAAAGGGTGAAGGTTGTGAGGGACTTGACAAATCCTCCCCACCCCTCCAAAAGTCAAAATCACTGTTCTTGTCACTGATGTAAACAAATTATTTTGTTCACAAAATGAACGTTGTCAACAGTCAAGAAATGTTCAAAGCAACAATTAACTTCCACTATACACACCAAATGAAAAATGGTGCATCGCAGTGATCACAAAGCTTCACACAATCAGATTGAAGGCGAACTCTTGGGAGTTACAAACTGTGCAGGACATTCAGCTAGGTATATGCTCTTAAAGAATGCATATAGTATTATATTGATGTAACAGATTGATGAGAACTGATTGAATGTGATTCCATGTAACTGTATGCGAAACAATCTGTCATGAAGCTTGTTGTAAAACTGGCTATACTTTAAGATGAATCTGCTGATAGTGCAATAGTATGTTTTATAGGCACAGAAAAAATTAACATTCAGGGGCTGAATTTGTCAAGTGGTTCTGGGTGGTATAACTGCAATGTCATACACGTTTCAGGAGGGATAGTTTGTTCTAAAGGAGTATGATTTTTATATGCAGACCAGGAATCGAGCAAAATTTGGTTATTTTGACCACCTATTGGCCAGAAGCAGTGCTTGCACCATAATTGTAGTTATCTTACACACATTTTCCCACTTTTGATTGCTGTGACGTAAATATTCCCTACTGCTCTTGCCAGATCACGTACATGAGAAAGAATTGTAGGGACAGAGCATCCCCAGCTCCTTGCAGCACAATAAATAACTTTCCAGCCAATTTATCATCCAGATTAACAATTGATGTAATTGCATACAAATACATTAAGACGTTGATGTTACTTGATCTTTATACAACTCTCTTGGTACACCTAATTTCCAGGGTTCCTTTCATATGCATTTCCTCTTCAACTCAAGATTGGTCGGAGTTGAAAACGGATTCTTTACTGAACAATGGGATAAGGGGATAAGGTTCTTTACCTCATCTAACAGTTTTTGGGCCAATTCCACTGTTTGCTGTGCATTGTCAAGTTGACACTTTATTTGAAATTTCTATGGCTTACGTCTTAAAGTTCTATGGCTTACATCTTAAAGTTCTATGGCTTACGTCTTAAAGTTCTATGGCCCTGTTTGAAGTTATGAAATCGTCCACTGCTTCCCTTGAAATAACTGTAATCTATGTTACAAATAATTTGATATGTATAACATAGTGGATCATTATCATGCACATCCCGTAAATTCTATCGAGTATCCCAAAATGTGCAAATAACAGCTTTTGTAACAAGCGTGCATTGTCCTCTCTTGAATATCTGTAGTTTTTCTTATGCACTAAATGCTCATATTGCTGCAAACTTAGTGGAAATCAGTTCATAATTTCAATTTTATTTACTATGCAGCAGATGATCTTCCATGTACGTAATTGTATTTCGACCAGCTCTTTGAACCATGTTTGTCCTTTACGATGTTTCACTTTAGATGGCATTTATGGCTTCTTGTGTGGTCAGGATGATGAACTACATGGCTCGACACATATTCAAACATCACTTTCACTTGGTAAGCATGTATCATCATCGTCGTCATTATTATTGTACTACTCATATGCATTGTCTGCACAGTTGAGCATACACTACGCCCTACATTCTACTGACTCTTCATGCAGTAATGCTAATAGTTCATTTACCACTAATATCTCAGTCTGTGAAATTCCTTGGGTTACTTTGAACTTCGGCAACTGTTGTAGATATAATGCAAGTTTGCTTTTTTGTTGCCATTGCTCTGCTTTGTATCAATACCAGTACCAGATAGCACTGTTGTTAAATTCTGACTAAGCTCTTCACTAGGTTCCATAACCTCATGTTGTGCTCACCATTGGGTACCTTCAGTCCCACCCTCTGTTGCCATTAGCAGCCAATATTGTCGGTGCTCGGTAGATAATACGTGCGGCGGGGAGGGGGGTTGTCTGGTGCTGTAACATCGTTGGCTTTTTGTGACCTGACACTCAAAAGGTTCCGTGTTAGATGAGTATTGACAGGCTCAACATTGCACACAAGATGCTATGCCTCTTAAGTGATTGGAGATACAGCACTCTCTACTACATCCCACAGAGAATTCAAGTTTATAGTTATCTTCATTACACATTATATTTAATGATTTTGTATGGTCAAAAGAGTATTGAGATAGCATCTTTTATTTTAAAAAAGGGGACAATTGTGCAAATTATGAGGGCATTGCAAAAGTTTATTGGTCAGTTCGTATATACAACATGTTTAACAAAAAGTGTCAAAGATTCCTACAGGAGGTAGTATTGACCAAAACTAAATCCTCTAATGATAAGTCCAGAAACCAATACCTGTTGTGATGTGGGCTGTGTTGCATGTGACGAGTTACACTTTACAAAACAAATTAACAGGTTTTGTACATCACTGATTTCTGTGTGATTAGTTACCATTGCCAATGGAGAACTTTACCCTTGCACAAAGGCAATGTCTGTGGTTTATACAGCACAGCACACCACACCATTTTCAACAGGTTGTACGATTGTATGTCACAACAATATTTTGTGGGCAGTGGATTGGTCGAGGTGGTCCACCAGCATGGCCTTCCTGTTCACTGTACCTGAAATAGATTTCTGGCTGTGGGGACATTTTAAGGCATTGGTGTATGTCCAACCATAAACAGAAGGGGATGAGAGGGCAGATTGGCCCATATGTCAACTGGTTTTGGTTTCCAGATATACCATTTTAGAGACTTTTCATTCTAGTTTTGACAAATACAACCCCTTGTAGGAATATGTGACACTTTTTAAACACCCAGTTTTTAAAACTCAGTGAAAGAAAAAGTGGTGTATTATTCACAAAGTGTGGACTAATCTGTGCAAAATTGCTTAATAGTCCATGAATTCCTGCTACTTTTAACAGTTTTGCGGTTATGAGTGTTCATCTTACTGCAAGGTCACACATCACAGCGTAGCATTAAACAGACATTTCGAGGGACCAAGTCCTGTGGATAGTAGAGGCCATCTCCTTCTGTAAATACCAGTCATCACTCTCTGAACACACCGTAAAGATCTCACACACATGAGCTGAGAGGGCAGAGATATGAAAGTAAGAGATAGCAAACACCTGTAGGCTGAAAAGTAAAGTAGACATCAGTTCAGAACACATAATGTAATTTGTAGTACATTCAGACAGAATGTCACGTAATTAGTAATGAAAACTGACATGGGTGAATGTACACAAATGAACACAGGTCTGTAAACAAATGTGGAGTAAACATCTGCCACTGAATTTGGTATCAAATATTGTCCTATTTAATAAAAAAATCTGCTTGAGATGTAAACTTTTTGGTAAATCTCCTTCTAATTGGACTCACATTTCACCCAGGGTCTCTTTTAACAAGAAGTAAATACTTCAGAGCATTACATGTGGTGAAAGATGATTCTCAAAGTTCAAGTGTTCAAAATATACCTCAGTTCAAAATGTTGTCAAAAACGACTGTGTGTGCTTTCAGATATAGCCACTGAAAGGGATACCATGAAGGCAGTGGATTTAGTCTACTTCAAAAAGATTTTTCTAAATTAAAGAGTAAAAAATTTTCAATACAGTGTTCTGTCGAAGGAAAAATTGTCATTACATGTACTGAACAACTAAAGGGGTTCAGTATGATGATATTAATGATATTTCTCTTTTGTATCTCTCTCAAATTTGTGTTTTCCTTTCGAGCTACATACATAATAAGTTTCAAAGTCACTTCCAGGGCAAGTGCTGAGTTTTCTTCACTTGGGATTTGTGAAGTAAAACAGTGTTTTATGTTCGGTATATAAATATGAGATTAGACGATATGTTTTGAAATTTCTTTCCCACTTTTTCTGATGGAAAGTGAAAAATTTGTAAATTATGGTTTTTAAATTATGGAATTATAAAAGTTCCATTACTAAAATTAAACAAAACATATGTTGTATGTAGCACGCTTACATTGGAGCTAGAACAATAGAAAAGGTATTGTTCTTGCTGCTTACATTAAAAGCTTTTCTGTCACAGAAAAATGTCTATGTAGGAGGAAAAGGAAAACACACACACACACACACACACACACACACACACACACACACACACACACACACACACACACACACACAACTTGTTGTGTGTGTGTGTGTGTGTGTGTGTGTGTGTGTGTGTGGGGGGGGGGGGGGGGGGGGGGAGAGAGAGAGAGAGAGAGAGAGAGAGAGAGAGAGAGAGAGCGAGCGCGCTAAGTTTTTGTGCACCATTAAGAAATTAATAATTGTGCATGGTGCTTTGTTTTCAGGAAATGGTGCCTTTAATCGTGCCATGCTGATGAACATTGGCTTTGTGGAGGCTCTCAAGCTGTATGACTTCCAGTGTTTCATCTTCCATGATGTAGACCTGCTGCCAGAGGATGACCGTAACCTGTATACGTGCCCAGAGCAGCCGAGGCACATGTCTGTGGCCATTGATGTCTTCAAGTACAGGTACACCCATTGATCCCAGTTTGAGAGTTAAAGCATGGAAGGAAATAAGCAATTGGAAGACCAGTGTCTCTTTAAATATCACAGAGCATGTATAGAATGCATTGGGGAGATTTATTGCTGCATGTTTTCATGCAAAATAACGATTCAGCAGTTGTCAACTGTGCTGGTGGAGGAATGGAACCCGTATCACAACCTTGTGGCCATCATGGGAGTACATCACAGAGCATCAGTGCTGCCCATGGTGATCACGCATCTTATTAAGATCTATTTCCTGTCTTTTTAAATTGTCCTTAGGAATGTCATGCGAGGTGCATTCAATAAGTAATGCAACACATCATTACTAATTTTGGTTGAAAAAAAATGTGGAATTTGCTGTGGATCATCATGTATGTAATATTCCCATTTCAGCCTCTGTAGTTTCATGAATTTCCATTGGGTGCTGGCACCATACATAGCCTTCAAAGTGGTGTCTGTGACAGAGTTGCCATTGAGCTTCTTTGGGCAGAAAAACAAAGCATCACAGATGTTTGTAGAAACTTACAGAAAGTCAATGGCAGTGAACAGTAGGAAGGTGAGACAATGGACAACAAGGTTGTGCAAACCTGTCTGATCTCCTGCATGCTGACCAGCTGCACACAGCTGTGACTTCTGCAGTGTTGGAGTGTACGGACACACTCATTTGAGATGATAGATGGATCACAACTAAAACATCTCGCTCCACAGTGGATATCTCAGTTGGTAGTGCTGATACTCTCGTCCACCAGTGTGAGAATTCAAAGGTGCTTGCCCAGTGGGTTTCTTGCTGCCTAACAGAAGACCATAAAAAGCAACAAAAGACCATCTGTGTGGAATCAGTTGCATGTTAAGAGGCTGATCGTGACAATTTTTTGTTGAACATTGTCACAGTGATGGAAAAATTGGTTCATCACTTAAAACCAGAAACAAAACGCAATTCACTGTGTTGCACCACACCACCTCTCCTCTGAATAAAAAATTCAAAGCTGCACACCCTCAGCTGAAAAGTCATGGTGACTGTCTTCATGGGACACTGAAGAGGTTATTATGTTTGATATTGTCCCTCGTGATGCATCGACTTGTAAGTGTACTGTGCTAAGCCCCAGGAAATTAAAGAAACGACTCATCATGTTGGTCATCACAAAAATACAAATTAACTTCTCCTTCTCCATAACAACACAAAGCCTCACCCAAGTCTGCACACCCTAGAGGAGCTCTCAAAACTTCATTGGAGTGTTCTTCCTCATCCACCCTTCAGTCCAAATTTCACACCTTGGCCCATGAAGGGAAACAGTATGTGGATGATGGGGAGGTTATTGATACAGCAAGACATTTGCTCTGACATTGAACGGTATAGTGGTACCATGTTGGCATATATGCTCTCCCAGTAAGGTGATGTAAGGCCTTCACATTAAATGGAGATTACGTTGAAACATAGAGTTTTGTAACCAAAGGAGTGGGAAATAATGTGATACATGGGAAACCTGAATGAAACCAACCTCATACTAAAAGGGGGCAATCAAATGAAAATGACACAGATGGAAAAAGTAAGTAAACTGTTCATTATTTCAAAACTATTGGTCGTAAGTGGATATATATTTATCGCACTGTGGGACAAGATGGTCGGTGCCTTCATGGAAAAATGTTTGTGGTTGCCTATATATCAGAGACCTTGTACCCAGGCATGCACATCTTCGTTCAAAGCAAATCAATGGCCACAAATGAGTTTCTTTTAGGGTTCCAAAATCATGGAAATTGCATGGGGGACTGTTCGGGCTTTGTTGAGGATGTAGAAGTTTGCTGCCCACATGTTGCCAAGGTTGTTCAAAGTACACTGCAGAAGTTTCATGGGGAAGTCCTTACACATTGGTTATTTTCTTATTTGTGGAGGTCTGGAGAAAGACCTTTGTGACCATCAACTTGCTTTGGACGAAGAGGTGCACGTCAGGGTACCATCATGAGTCCATAGGCAACTGCAAATATTTTTCCATGAAGGCATTGACCAGCTTGTCCCACAATGGAAAAATGTATTAACAGTTAGGTTGATTACTTTTGAAATAATAAACAGTTTACTTACTTTTCCCATCTGTCTCACTTTCATTTGACTGTCTCTTCTTCTTTTTCTTCTTCTACTACTACTACTACTACTACTATTACTCTTGATAAGGTACTGCTGCTGCTTTTCTTACTTCTAAATTTTCTAATAGGTGTTGTGTACTAGAGACATAACTTAACAGTATAATGATCTACCTCCAGTTCAGGGTGGGGAGTTTTCATCCCTGTTGTCAGAAAATGGGAACAGTTAACTGAGACTTGGGCCAGTGACAAGATGCACGAGACAATACTGGTGCCTTATTTCAGTTTTCATTGTTTGAATTTACATCCAGTGCTTCATCTGCCTCATTCCAGTTAATACTTTGCAATTTGCTTCTAAAATGTACAAGGAGAATTAACAGTGATATGCAGAAAGTGACCTTTGTACATGGAGGAATATATTAAGTTTATAGTAATTAATGTATTTTCTCTTCTTTTACTGAGATTGCATTTTTCAGTTTCTGTGGTTTGTGTTTGTGTTTGTCTTACCCATGTAAAGTTTGCACTGCAAATATTGCGGAAATGGAAAGTGCTACTGATATGCGGTTTTCACAGAATGGGATAGTAGTCGAGGGCTTTTATTGTTAGCCAACAGAAATCAGTGGTGTTTGCAGGACTCTAGTGTGAGTCATTTGAGAGAGATCACATTTTGTGATATTGTTCAAATGTTATACCAGACACTCCAAGGATTTACACCTTGTCCATACAAAAATGCAGCTAATGTAGTTCACTCGGACACTGTAAATTCAGAACGCAAAATATAGAGGGGCCCTGCAATGTAACTTGTGGTCCAACACCACCAACTGTAGTAATCTCCACATCATCAATAGCCATGTAAACGGTCATATAGGGAAAGTCTTCTAAACCTCATTTAACGGGGCATCTTTTGTGTGAGTGGTCCAATGCTGTTGCATTAGTGGCTGCATGAAGACTGATACCTTCTTACTAAATTCATTACTTATATAAGAACAGATGTTGCCCCCCTTGAGCTCCTGGTTCTCGATGCGTGGTTGGCGGTCAGTGTAGGACATCGCCTCAATGTGCAAAATTTTCTAAGTCCAGCACACGTCAAAATCCTGTGTTTGTTTATATAGTGGCCACTGATCGATAAGCATACATAGAGAACCAGGGGCTCAAGGAGGCAATATTTTTGCTTATATAAGTAATGAATTTGGTAAGAAGGTGTCAGTCTTCATGCAGCCACTCATGCAACAGCACTGGATCGCTCACACAAAAGATGCCCCGTTACAGGAAATTTAGAAGACGTTCCTACATGATTGTTTACAAGGCTATCAATTATCGGGGATTACTACAGCTGATGGTGTTGGAGCGAAAGTTATATTGCAGGGCTCCTCTATATTTTGTGGGTGTGTACTGAATTTCGCTTTTACCAAAGTTGGTGTTGCACTTTGTGGTAATGGTTGGTTAACTATTGCAGCAGTGTGGTATATTGGTGATAAAGTTAAAACGTTTCCAAGACTTGAGGCCTTTAATAGTAGGCATGTCATCGCCTATTGTACCTTTCACATTGGAGAGGTATATACCAGAGATTTGGGTAAATCCTACTTTACATCTACAAAGCCATTGGTAGTAAGGACCAGGAACATCATAAGATCAATGAACAAGTTGGAGCACGTGTATGGGTCAAATGCGGTCTTGTATGTAAGAATATTAAACTTGCTTATGATGTAACAAATTATTATAAAGATTGTGCAGAGTTTGTGCCATTCTACATGCATAGGGCTAGGTATGATGTTGTAATGTTTGCTTACAGTGTGCTTATGTGTTCCTCGAGTGCATTGCGACTTGCTAGTCAGTTAGTGCATGACTGTCCAAGCAGTAGGCTGTGAGTGGACAATGGGATTTATCAGTGCAAAAAAGCTGACACACTCATAGTGTATGGTGAGAGTAGAGGAATGCACAGGGTGTATAAGACCCAGGGCAACCGGGAGATCTGGGAAAACCCGGAAATTTTTCCTTCCAGGAGAAAACTGGGCAAAACCTGGGAATTTTTTACAATTCCAGGAATTTTTCATTGTTTTAGTTTTCAGTTAAATTTTTGTGGTTTTTGACTGGTAAGAACCAATATTCTGACAAATGATATTACTGTGTCCCCTACTGCAGAATAATATTGCAGCAATAAAACATGAACAAGAGAAAAAAAAACGAAAATAAAACATGTTGCAAAACAAAAAAAAGTGCCATATACAACAACAAAACAGTGCTCATACAAGCATTTTCCAACAACAAAATGTGTTAAAGGCTTTAGGGAGATTACAACACAATGCTTCATAATAACAAATTGCCTCCGATGAGTGGGACATGACAATTGTTCACGTTAGGTTCATTTGAGCAGTTGCGGGTGGGCTTTTGCGCATGCGCAGTTGAGACGCATATGAGTAGTACCTTCTCCCATTTCTGGCTACAGAAGTGTGACTGTTAGCTGTATAAGCAGTAGCAGCAAGTAGCCAGATGCTACCCGGGAAAATTTACTGGCACGCCCGAACTGCTAGATTCGTGCATGCGCAACAGTCCTGAATCTAGGGGGGATGAGGAGGGGCAATCTTGGGTGTCTGCCCAGGTGGCAATTTCGGTAGGTGGGATGAGGGGGGGGGGGGTGCCAAATTAATATTCTTGTCATATTCTTGAGGAAAGAAACCTTGTTTCACAAAGCACCTAGCATCCAGCGTATGTTTGTCTAGCGATTATTCATATGATTCTGAAATGCAATCCTTGTTGGTTTTGAACACATTTTAACTAAGTTGATTTCTGAATGAATCACAATTTGATTTTGGAATGAAATCATAGTGTACGTGATGTCTCTGCCAGGGGAATCCCCGTCGCAATTAGATATAAAGTACTTTCCCGCATACAAAAGGGGGATGGAGTTGTAAGAGCTGAGCCGATAAAGCTGAACGTGTGAATGCCAATCGCTGTTTGTTTATGTGGTTGACTGTGTTTGCGAATGATCAGTGTTGCTAAAATTGGTAGCGAAATCCATAGATTCAGACTACCAGAGTGGAAATAAATGACCAATGGGCATAACAGGTAAGAAATATTATGTATTATCTTCTTGGTGTATCCAAGAAAATGAAATTTTGGCAGAAAATTTCTGGCTACACTAGCAAGGGCCAGTTGTACAATCCCTGTCCAGCAGCCGCTTCAGTTCTATTCTGGGAGTAATACTGAATACATGTTGTATGAACACGTAACCGGAGGAATAATTGCAGGATAACTAAACCGGTGATTGTGGTAGGAGTAGCAAAGTTAACTGGAGAATAAGTTTTGACAATGCCAAGAATAGTTCCAGAATTAGTGATGACAAGACTGTTTGTTAGAACAAGGAAGGAGAAGAAACGGGGACAACACACAAATTATGGAAGACTATGATGATTCAAAATTTATGTAAAAGCTTCATACTACTACTTTTCGATCTTGTGCATTAGAAGCTGGGGTATATGTATGAGATGTGAATCTATTTCCTAACATGAAGCATTTTTCTTGTAGTAGGGCTAATAGGCATTTGATATTGGTACTTCGTGAATTATTTTCTGTTGTGTTATAAAAATGACCATTTGTGCTAAAACAGTCTCGCTTATTTGGTGTGTGTTACATCTGCTGCAATGTTAGACATGCCTATTTAATTTTATCTAGCCGACAGTGACAAAATACATGTAATCAGATTGAGAAACCACACCAATCTTGGGTACTATTTGTGTTAACAACTTTTGTAGTATTAGACGGTGACATTTCATTTTTTCATGTAGCAAAAAGTTTGACGAACTTTGAGGTAATAGATTCTTTCACAGACAGGAAAGCACTCTATGTAAAGCTGTAGCAAGATTAGAGAGGAAAAAAATGCTAGGACGTAAGGATTGAAGAAATGTGTACTGTCTTGCTTGTCTCCTGTCCTTGCTGATTTTATGTATCCTGTATTTAATTTTATGTCACACAAAACAGCAAGTTACTAGCTAATCGGCAATAAAGAATGCAGATTTTCTGAAGAGTTCTTGTACTCCCAGTTACAAATAATCTTTAACAGTATTAATTGAGAGTTTTTTTCTTTTTTTTAAGAAAAAATAAAGGCAGGATGTCAAACTGGTGAACTAGGAGCAGGACAGGCACCACAGGACATTTTAATTTCCTCTGTCCTGAATATACTCTGATGGCATCCATTACAAAAGATACACATTTGAATTCCACAGAGTGAAATACAGAGACGTGAAATAGAAAAATGCTGTGTGAAGAGGCGTGGCACCGCACTTTGGCACACTTAAGACAAAATAACACGTCTTAAATTTCCTCGAACACGTACGTTTTAGGTATCAGACTCTTCAGAAAGATGTGCACTAGAAAATGAACATATTTTTGAAAACTCGATTTTTTTTTAATTTTTTTTTTTACCTAAAGCGCTCGGGGGAGCGCCACTATCTAGTATTGCCTTGGTTCTGAAATATTGTAGATATTCTGAACTGTAGTGGGGAGGTGAGTAGTCTTTACAAGACCTGTGTATATGTTCAGAGATTTTGCTGTTTCCTCTTCATGTAATGCTCTCCTGTCAAATGAAAACAAAACGGATTTCTGTGACCAGGAGCTATAAAATGATTTAAAATGCATTTGCATGATTACGGGAGGCTAAAATATGTTATTAGTTTCAGATTTTATTTCCATCTTTCTGACAGTCAAGCATTAATCGCCTTACAGTACAAAGAAGTTATTTTTGTCAGTTTGCTAAATAGATTTGACTCTTATTAATCTTTTCCATTAAGGCAGTCAATTTATTTGAAATGAAGTGTTTAATTGCACACTATTGGCTAGTTTCAACTGTTTGCTGCATTTCAGGTGCACATTTTCCATCTTCTAGCACGTTTGGCATTATGCCATAATAAAGAACCAAACATGAGATAATAAAGTACTGCTTCTCCAAGAAAATTTACATATGAATCTGGACATACGGTTATGCTCTTTAAGCCAAATTATGCATTTTAGTATGGTTCATGAAATTACAATGCTTTGAAGTCTTGTTTCCTTTTATGACATAATGTAAGATCTTTTAATGTTTTACATGTATGAGCATCTGTGCTTCCTGCGTCATTGTAGCTGCGCAAGCACAGTGATGCGTTATCGGTGCTCTCTGGCGACTGCTGAAACCAACCTATTTCTAACAGGTTGCAGAAAAGTATTGCGAATCGTGGTTTGAAAAGAGTTACTTTCAAAGTAAATGTCCTTTTACTCAAGATGAACCATGTGCAAGTATGTATGATGAATTTCCTAAATCGCAGAGCATTTAACTCTCATTTAAAAATACTCTCTTTGAGGATGACCATTTAGAACAATTTCGAACCCAGATCATCAGATATTTATGTCATTATTAAAAAATTTTTGGGCACATTTGTGTGATGTATCTTAAAGTGTAACATGCTAAAAAAAGATCAGTATTATATGTGGAAGCTTAGCTTCTCTTGCAGCTTTTTAATCTTAGAGACACAATATTTTATGCGAAAGCTTTTCTTTTCTTTTCTTTTCTTTTCTTTTCTTTTCTTTTCTTTTCTTTTCTTTTCTTTTCTTTTCTTTTCTTTTCTTTTCTTTTCTTTTCTTTTCTTTTCTTTTCTTTTCTTTTCTTTTCTTTTCTTTTCTTTTCTTTTCTTTTCTTTTCTTTTCTTTTCTTTTCTTTTCTTTTCTTTTCTTTTCTTTTCTTTTCTTTTCTTTTCTTTTCTTTTCTTTTCTTTTCTTGTATCAACACTGTGTATGTTAATTTAAACAACTAACATTTGTGTGTTCGTGCCCTTTGACAGTGATCTTGCTATTTGCTAACTACCTCACGTGTCCATGCTTTCATTGGCTGGCAAGATCACATCACATGACACGAGCTATGACTGGTTTACAAAAGTGCATCGCAACCTTGATTTTAATGCTTCAGAAAACAACATGCGGTGTTTGGTGGAATTCGAATTTATACCTTCGTAGTGCGAAAATATGCAGCGTACGTGTTGCTGCATGTCTGTGATCTTTCCAAAATGTGCTCTTTTCCCCCTGAGTTTCATGTTCTAAAATGCCAGGAAATTCTACACCGGTGTATAAAACCATAACCATTCAAAGGATTGACAAGTTTTACAATGTTGAGGAAAAGTATACTGTCACTTAACACAGAAAAAGTGTATTTTTAACTGGGAAATCTGAGGAAAAATATGGCAATTTTTTTTTACTTGCCCATGTATACAGCCTGAATGCTGTTCTTTCTTGTACAGTGCATGTGGCAAGAAATCCCAATAAACATCAACAGTCTTGTCAATTATTTTTCAATCTTTTTAACCAGTTATGTGAAAGTGATAGTGGAACACACAGACAACACAATAGAAGAAACAAATGATAACTGAAGAGGGGCAAATTAATGTTCTTGCTGCTGTTGCAGTTGATTCACATGTTAGATCCCGTACAGTCACACGACAAAGTGGCTGTAGTCAGGCAAATAGTCTACACATTCTCCAGTGACGTAGGTTCCATCCTTATCACATCTCTCTCCATCAAGAGCTGCATGGAAACAATTATGAGAATCGTATTAACTTCTGTACTTGGACATTAACACAGGATAATCCAGGTGTGTTGTGTATCTTGTTCAGTGATGAAGCTGCATTTATCAGTCGTGGCCAAGTAAACCTCCGTCAACTGGAATGTCAGTGTACATGGAGTGTTAAGGTGTGGTGTGTGTGTTAGTGAACCATCAGCTCGTGGGCTGTTTTTCGTATGTGGAACTGAATGTGCCCAAGTATCACTGTCTCCTAACAGATCATCTTCTACAGATGCTAGAAGAGGTTCGTCTTCACACTGGCTGGCCCTTTCTTCAGATTCGATGCCTGTAGACATTTTTTTCTGTGGGGAAAGCTGAAAGACTTTGTTCACAAATACATACCAACTACATCCAATGATAAGCATTGTAACTTATTACTGCAGCCTGCTCGGACATCTCCACTGAAATGCTAGTATGTGTGCAGCAGTCATTCCATACCAGACTGCACTGCTGCTGCCGGTGGTAATTTTGAACAGAATCAGTGATGGTCAATTGTCTCATTACTGGTCAGAATCCACATAGCTAGTGTATGCTCTTGTGTTGTTTTTTAGTGTGTGCTACCACAGGTATTGTACAAGTGTTAGTGTGGGATTTTTCGAAATATGATATCTCATAAATGACTCTCACTGGAATCCTGCAATAAATGCCACTGACATTCTAATTTATCCTATGTCTGCTTGTGTCTGTGTATGTGCGGATGGATATGTGTGTGTGTGTGCGAGTGTACATCTGTCCTTTTTTTCCCCTAAGGGAAGTCTTTCCGCTCCCGGGATTGGAATGACTCCTTACCCTCTCCCTTAAAACCCACATCCTTTCATTTGTCCCTCTCCTTCCTTCCTTCCTGACGAAGCAACTGCCAGTTGCGAAAGCTCGTAATTCTGTGTGTGTGTTTGTGTGTTTTGTTCATGTGGCTGTCTGCCGGCGCTTTCCCGCTTGGTAAGTATTGGAATCTTTGTTTTTAATATATTTTAGTGTATTAATGTTGATAGGCATTATTCCATTAAAAACATGTATGTTTGAAAAAAAAAAAAAAATACATTTTATAAGTATTTTTACAGTCTGTTGACTGGCTAACAATACAAGCCCCTGACCACGAATTCGTTCTGTGAAAACTGCACACCAATGGTGCTTCCCTTTATTTTGACCTTCAGAGCCATTCTCAGGGGCTCGTTTTTACTTTATACTTTGCTACAGTTTACATGCTAATGAGACTGTGATCTTGAGACAGTTACTATTTTGCAGACTGCCATATGCCGACATTTTTGGAGGAGTAAGTGCCATGACACGGGAGCAGTTCCAGAAAGTGAATGGCTTCAGCAACATGTTCTGGGGATGGGGTGGTGAAGATGACGACATGTCAAATCGCATTCGTTTCCACGGGTACCACATCTCACGGTACCCAGCCAACATAGCACGCTACAAGATGCTCACACATCGAAAACAGCGTGCTAATCCTAAGCGCTACGAGTTCCTCAACACGGGTCGCCGTCGTTTTCGCACTGATGGGCTCAACAGCCTGCACTATGACTGTGAGCGGACTCTATTGTATCGCTCACACACACAGCTGCTTGTCCGCCTGCCATCGCCTACTGCACCCAGCTGATGGGCCGCCAACTTTGTGGGGCTTTGGCATGGCTGAAACTGGATACGTGGCTGTATACCCATCAGTCATCACATGAATGAGTCAGCACTTTTCTGATACCTGCACAACTGACTGGAAGTATTCTTGTGTAACCTCATCACATTATAACACATCACATAATATTTCATGGTACAGTCAACATGTGTATCACTGAATCTATTGGGTGCTTCTTTCATTGAGTGGATATGATGGAAAAAATACTGGTTTTATGGGAAGGTTTGTCCCCTTCCCCTTGAATAATTTCCATCTATAAAGTTAGTTCATGTACCCGCCTGAAACTTTTGAAAAAATGTAATGCTACTATGTGTAATCTCAATCTTTATCCCTTCATGTCTTGTTCATGTTTGTTTGAATTTGTAAGCTTGTACAACATTCTGAAATTTCATATAGTCTATGGGGAATGTTATTAACGAACAATATTGCCTCAAATTTGACTTTTATGGTGGATCTAAAATATCCCGCTTTTTAAATCAAACTAGGAAGTCATCAGGTTATTTATGTTACAATAATAGAATCTCTTAAGCTATTGGGTTGTGCGGATTTTGAGTTTAAATGAAATAACTCTCTAACTTTCTAACTTTCTACTTTGTGTCTATTGCAGTGCAATAGTGTGCCGAGGATGTTCACCACAAAAAATAGTGCTTCGTATTCTGTCAGATGAACATGTAATGGATAAGCTATTGAATTCATGAGACTGCCATACCTCGCAGTTGTTAGTAAAACATTAATTATTAACTGCCACATTTATACTGCATGGTGCTATAGTCTCATCAGTGATGAACCTCTGGACTGGTGTTGTTGAGACAGGTTGTGGTCAGTTGTAATGTGTCGCATAGTGGTGCTGAATTTGTCGCCAAATTTTGTGTGTACCAAAAAAACTGTTATAGTTTTTCAATTGATTATGTGTAGTAATATTAGCATCTACCAGTGAGTAGCACAGATACAGAAACAGGAAGTAATATTATTGCTTTTGTGTATGTAACTTCTACATGAAGGATTGCTCTTTTGCAGCTGGCCTGTAAAAGCAAGTTTGAAGACATTAGAGTTTAGTCAAAGTTCTTGAGAACTGTTCAGGAACTGAGATGAGAATCTCCACTGTGTCAGCTTAAGAGTATGATTGTGTAATATAAAGGTTTTGCTAATATTTTCAGTTAGTGTACTGTGGAAGTGCTGTTTAATCTGCAACTGTTTATTGTCAGTGTGAATATATGTGCCTTACAATTGTATGTTGATTCTGGCAGTTTACACATTCCAAATCAGTTGTGCACAAAATATGAAAAACTATTGATATTAATATGATTTTCTTATTAGAGCATAATTGCTACCCTCCATAACCTAAAGAAGATTGGTCTGTGAAACTGCTGAGAATATAATTGTTAGGTAATGTTGATGTAATTGCAGTGCAGGCAGTATGTAACAAGCATGTGCAAATATTTGTGGTAGAATGTATGTATGTAGTTGAATTTCAAAAACTAGTCGGAGTGATTGAATGGTACATATCATTTCTGTTGCTTGTTCTACAGATTTTCTTTCTTGTGTGTGTTGTCCATCTATATTCCTATTCAATTGAGTATCCCATTGGGACCAGTTCATTGTTTTTGTTGTTAAAATGTTACAAAATTTGTCATCTAATAATTATAAAGAAATTAGAGGCCTGCATATTCTTGTGATTTTTGTGATATTTTATTTTTATGTGATGGTAAATATCTGTGATTAATAGTGGCTAGGGAGATAGAACAGTTAGAAATTTTTTCTAAGAATTTTATGTGTGAAACTCTATTGTTAGTCGGATGAATAGTGTGTGGTATCAAAATTATGAAGTTTACTTACAATAAACAATTAAGAAACAGGAAAGATTTTCTTCTGAAAGTTAGGAGCTTACATATTTACACGTGTTCCAGATAAAATAATTGTTTCATAAGTAACAGGGATATTTTGTCAATAAATTTTAATTTTAATTGGAATAATATCAGAACTATTTTTTTAAAGGTGTTGATAGTAGGCATTTGACATCTGTAAAAAGTTGATACTGAAGTTGTATGACATGTTTGAGAATTCGCCAAAAGATTAAGTGCAGGAGGCTGGAAGAGTGAGAAATCCAGCTTCTGTGTGAATGAGTTGTAGAAAGCTAAACATTGTCTCATATAACTTTCTTCACTACTCATTCGGTACACAGGATGATGTGCTGAACTGCTAAACACAAAATTATCGGCCCAAAAATATTTATGTCTTGTAAATTGGTCTTCTGATTTGTGGCAAATTATTTCTTAGAGGAAATAAAATAGAAACATACTATAATATTATGTAAGAAAAAAAAATTCTTCACTCATGTCATTGAAATAAATTCATATTTGAGCCTTAAAAGTAAAATTGTTAACATGACCCTATGCTATTGTAGATTCCAGCAACTAGCTCTCTCTCTCTCTCTCTCTCTCTCTCTCTCTCTCTCTCTCTCTCTCTCTCTCTCTCTCTCTCTCTCTCTCTCTCTCTCTCTCTATCTGCAGGGATCAATGAATGGTGAATGATTTGAAACAGGTCAACTATCAATGAACTATTAATAAAAGGAAGCAATTGCTATAAACGTGAAACTGCTCTTCTCCCAGTTGTGCATTATTCAGTTAATGTTTACACAGGATATACATACCACTTACTAGGCTCACTTCTTTTAGTAAATAGATAACTATTAAAAATTGCGGCAGACAGCAGTAGAGTGGGGGGGATGGGGGGGGGGGGGGGGGGAGGGGAAACTTTGAACATGCCCAGTGGAAATTCTTAACAAAGTGTAAAATCACAGTGAAGTCAAAGCAGTCTTCCAGTTTTAAACAGAGTGAACAGGTATGACAGATCCCTTAAAAAGTAACATTTGGTATTCAGTAATAATTCTTGTTTTGAATTAAATAGTCTGTTTTATGACCATACTTTCTCATTAGATTCCAATGAGAAGCATAATATAAACTGTCACATGTTATAATCATAATTCGCATTACTGTTTGTTGTGCACATTCATTTCAGTATATTTGATTTAGCTAGGTTTCCTGCTGAAATTTACACTTCATAAATTTGAAAGGAGATGTTAAATGTATTATAGGACATTATCTTCTGGATAACTGCAGGGATATAATACATTTTTACAAGAGCTGTTTTGTAGGCTATATTTCAATATTAATTTTATTTCCTTTTAGTGTAACTGGAACAGTATAATATATTTTCAGGAATTGCCCCTGTTGTCTTGCTTTATCTTAATGAATTTAACATTTTCTTCCAAACTGAAATCGGAATACAAAAAAGTTTCTAGGTATTTAAATAAGTACTGAAAGGCAAAAGAGATTTTTTTTTTTTTTTGGGGGGGGGGGGGGGGGGAGGGAGTAGAAGAACGACAGAAATGATGCAAATGTATTTCTCTCAATGCTCCTCCTTCGCACCCCACTCCCCTCCCCCCTCCTCCCACATCTGGCCACTTCTCTGAAAAAAGAAAGACAGATGGACAGACATAACAAATTTCTGTGGATTTTGAATTTTGAAGGAGTAACAGACACTTCATTCCTTTGACACACTTAATTTATCAAACTAATTTATGATGCAGTATCGGTTCTTAAGATAAATTAAAATGTCAGATAAGTTCACAATAATAAGTTACTGTCACACAGATTCTAGCTACCAGTTTGTAATCAGATTTGTTTAAATCTTAAAACCAGTTAAAAATTCAGTTATGGTTGTTGGTTAACTATAATAAAATTTTACATACCTGCATCATATTCACTCTGCTGTAGCATACTGCTAACAAAAATATCATTTCATTAACATTGTAATTATGTGGAAGTTAGTCCTTGTGCAATTTCAGGCATTAACAAAATGTTTTTTTCATAATTATAAGGCTGCTTCATAAGTCAGAAAAAAGTTCCAGGTCAGTGAATGAAATTACTTCTATATATATTCAGAATGTAAACTATTATAAATACAAAATGAAGCTGGAGCATATGTAGCACTGTTGCAACTCAAACTTTGTAAATAAACGATCTGGAATACTGTCAGATATACACTGTTTAATTGCATATCATTCTAATTATATGAACAAACTGTTTTCTGTAAAATGTATAGCTTAGAAATATATATGAGGAGGGACTACTCTCCAGCATTTCAAGAGTTTCCTTTTCCCTTTCACTTACTTCTGAAGACTTCTTTTTAAAAACATTGTGTTATTATGTAAAACAGTTTTTGTTAGGGTTAGGAGAAAGAATATTTGTTACTTTCATATCTATATATAAATTTAATGGAATAAAACAGCCATTGAAATCAAACTTTTAAATCTACAATAGCAGGCCTTATGTTGGAAAGGAAAACTAGATTAGAAATACTGTGCTTCATAGAGACACAAGATGTTGGAGAGTAATAAGTAAAACAAGAAATTAGAGTATTTGATGCATTCTCTTTTACGTCTGGTTATCTTTTCAACTAACTGTTTCTTTTGCAGATGTTGCTACTGTCACATTGTGTTAGTGAAAGTTTTAGATTTGAAAAGTCTTACTTTTTTTATTGCTTCATCAAATAAGACAAAAATACAGGCTTTATATATAATATTAGTTATTTTGTGGGGCCATTGACTGTCATTTGGCATATGGCTCATTCAAAAACTATATCAAACCCTGTACTTTGTATCGTCTTTCTTTTGAACGTAAGCAATTTGTATTAATGTTATTTACTATATTATCACTTCTCAAATGCCGTACATAATTTTTGAGGTTAAAACTGATTCTGATATCTACCTGTCAGTGACACAAACCATTATGTGGCAACTAGGAATGAAGCTTCAAAACTCCGAAATTAGTTGTGCAGTGAAAGGTAAAACATTCAAACCTCAAGTGAATTTTCCATCTAATCAGCTGAATCATTAGTTTCTTAGCAGTATGTCATCAGTTTATCATTTTGTTTTACTTGTTTGTTTCTTGCTAATAGCAAATGGCATGAGAGGTCAGTGTAATAGAAAAGGAAACACCTTCCACCTTCCACCTTCTACTACTACTTCTTCTTCTACTACTACTACTACTACTACTACTACTACTACTTCTTCTTCTTCTTCTTCTTCTACTTCTTCTTCTACTTCTTCTTCTTCTTCTACTTCTACTTTTACTTTTACTTCCTCTTCCTCCTTGTGCTGTCATCCCATAGCTATAAGGGGTTGGCACGGTTTTAGGAGGCGGCTGGATGCCCTTCCTGCTGCAACACTGTTCTCTCCTGTGGCATCCCCCCACCACCCCTTGCTGCGTCTGAACTTGTAGCCTCATTCTGCCTGTGCTTCTCTACTTATCTTCAAAACTCCAAGTATGCTCTCCTGCACACCTTACTGCTCGTCTGGTGTCAATGGATACCCACCAACAGAGGGTGAGCAACTTTCAAGTAAAATTTCTCCCTGTACAGGACTATACATAATGGATGTAAGAGTACAGATCGTAGACACATAGTTGATGACATTTGTAAGTCTGGGTCTGGCTGCGAGTTGTGCTCAGATAGCCAAATGGTAAGGGGATTGCTCGTTATAAAAGAGGGAAATTAAAGTTTGAGTCCCGGTCTGGCACAAATTTTCGTTGTTGTTGTTCCATTGTACAGCTGATGGTTGTCCATATTCACAACTGTGAATGCATTTCATGTATTTGGTGTAAAAATGGCCTAGTTTTGTTATAGCTTTTTCGAAACCTCTGCTATACAGTGAAAGGTCCCTTCAAATGACTAGTATAAAATATCACCACTTTTCATGGGGGTCTACTAAAACCTCTAAAATTATATGTTCTGCATTCCTTTTAAAAATTCTCTCTCTTTATATTTCTTATTGATTCAGGTTTTTCCCATCTATTCCCTGTGTATTGCATGTGTGGTAGGGTTCCATGAATAATTTATGCTTTCCTAAAATTTGAGATTTATTTTTATCATCTTTGATTGATCTCTACTAATATGTGATTTCTGGCTAACTTTGTCTTTTTTAAGTATCAGTTACAAAACCTTTTTCTCATTAATCACACTTTTAGGACTTAAATCTTTTTGTCTCTCTTACTTGCATGGTACAGCTGTTTCATATTTACATCAAATGGCTTCTTCAAAGCTTTGTTTTCCAGGTATGACAACTAATTAAAAGAAATGGTAAGACATTTTAACTGCATTGAGAGCTTATCTTTTTTCCTGTGAATCTGTGACCTAATATCACTACCAGATTACAGTCACACCGTATATCCAATGTTGTTATGTAATACACTGTTCCACTGTCCAGTAAACTCATCGATTTGTAACTTTGAAGTTACAAAGAACGTGGATTTATATTTATGGGCCTCCAACGTGCTGAAGCTGAAATAGGACAACAACTTTTTTCTTTGTTGATAAAAATGGTTGGAATTTCATCATAAGTTGCATTGAGAAGTGTCCTTCATTTACTGTTGGTGACTCGTTCGACATCATGTCCATTCTCAAACGATCTGCCTTTGTAAGAAATTGAAGTACAGTCAAGTATGCATATTTGGAATAGTCACAGCAGACAACCCAAATGGCAACACAAATAGTTTAACATACAGTAGGCGAGTTACAGTGTCTGTCACAGCAGATTGTCTGCTTACTGGTCTGTATTTCAATTACTTACGAAGCTGGATGGTTTGAGAACAGACACTAAGTCCAAAACTAGTCACCAGCCAGTAATAAAAGGTACTTGTTAAAGTGTCTTATGACAGCATTGGAGCCATTTATTTCAGTGTGATTTTAGTTTCTTGCTGAAAATCAAATAAAGTGTGTGGCCCAGGAAACACTGGGAATGACAAATAGCTAGGTGTCGTAGTGGCGTAAATACTTACCAAGTTAAAAACAGTTATTAACAATGGAATCCTGCAAACTGTAGAGCATAAGCATAATGAAAAAAGAAGGTACTAGTGCTTTGCCTTGTGTGCATTTACAGGCTTCGGACTTACTAAAAATGCCAAAGAAGTGACCATTAACAGCTGTCCACTGTGGTGGACATTACACACTACAGGGTTAATATCTTGCAGAAAATTCCTGGTCCTCAAAATAAACGTAATGTGATGAGGACACAGGAGCACAAGATATAACAGCAGGGCTATGTCTAATTAATTAACTAAATAAGCTAGAAGGGACAATAATGGAATAGGATAGCTGGGCACAAGTTCAGGATAATATTCATAAGTAAAATATGATAAGGATAGACACAAAAATGCCTGAAGCTAATATTAATTGTGCCAATTGACTAAAGGCAATACAAAACAGATAATTTAAAAAACACGCAAACAGGTCTAAACAATTGTGGAATATAGATGAGATACAGACGTCCAGCAAAATTAAACGCTAGTGCAACCAGATAAAAAATGATCACCCATTTAAACACAGCTTAACAATAATATAAGAGCACACCCTTCCAAACACACAAATATTCGACAACTGAATGTATTATAACCACACACACTTAGGCCTTCCAAAAAATTGGAAAATTCTGGACCATCAAAACTTCTAGCACAGCTTGAAAGTGAGTCACAATCAGAATGCAAGCAACGGCACAACTGATGGTTTTCATAGACCGCCACTGGCACAACACCCTTCTTGAGCCCCACTGCTCAGAAGCACACGCCACTGGTCATTAACTGCTTGGGTATTGTCAGCATGGCCTCCCCTAGATCCAAGATGGTAATCACCATCCGCCCATCATGAATTGGAACCGATATCCATGCTTTGATAAAATTTCCATGAGGTGCACCAGGCTGACCCGTAACTGGCCACTTGAATTTGTATCCGTTCCCAAATAGCTTTCCACAGACTGATTCGCATTTCTGGCCGAGGTTCCTCACAGCTTAAATGTGGTGCCACTTCGGGCAGCTCCCATGTGACCACAAGGAACAACTACAGGACGTACCCATCACAAATGAAGCCTGCAAACATGGGGAATGGTTATTCATGAGGATGTAGTGTTACAACATTGAGTAGTACCAAGAAGAAGATTGGACCATGAAGTAGTTAAGACAGAATACATGCAATAACCTACAGTCATTGATGATGTGCAGAAAGTTAATTATGCTGCTATTAGTGTAAAAGTGTGATCATAAAGTGACAGGACTTTTATTTTAATTTTGCAGACTTCATGTATCTGATTTTCAAATTTGTTCTTTATCTTGTTGACACACACATTCCTAATGTGTGTTTGCATTTTTGGCTATATTGAATATTTAGTTTATTGTTGACAGTCAAAAAGGTTTATGTTTTCAAGTGCTGAGTGAATTTTTACATTCAAAAAAGGCGTATCAAAGAATCTGCATTAAATTTTGCTTGAAAGGTGGAATTAAATGTAGCACCACATTTGAAATGTTGACTGTGTCATTTGTCAAGTCTACTATGAGCAAGACAAGAGTTTGAGTGGTATAGTTCTCTCTCTCTCTCCTTTTTTTTTTTTGGTGGGGGGGGGGGGGGTGCCGGGTGTGTGAAACATGTAGCAGCAAAATTTGTTCTGAAATTGCTGTATTTTGACCATAGATGATGATGATGATGATGATGATGATGATGATGATGATGATGATGATGATGATGATGATGAGTAGCCATCGCTCAGGTATAGCTGAATGAAGCTGTCTATGATCCAAATCTTCAAAAGAAGGTTGTAACAAGTGATTAAATGTGGGAATATAGGTATGACATCGAAACCAAGGCCTAGTTACCCAGTAGAAATGCCTGAAGAGATGAGAAAAAAAAAATTGACTAATTCATTCACAAATGAAGGTTCTTCTCTGTGTTTTCTCCAATTACAGTGCATGATGAGTTCCTTCATTATGGTCATACAGTCAGTGAGGTATACTACCTGGAAGTTATATGCTGTTTGTGTGAAGCAGTCCAAAGAAAACAACAAAAATCGTGGCACAACCACTCACACAAACTGCATCATGAAGTTTCCACTTGCACCTCAATGCTTGTTTGTGATTTTTTTTTCCGCAAAAGCACAACTGTGTTATTGCCTCAGCTGCTGTATTTGCTGGATGTGGCCTCGTACAAATTCTTTCTATTCTAAAAGCTGAAGAGAACTATGAATGTCAGCCAAACACCAATATGTAAAGTGAGTTCAAGAACTGCTTCCAAGATTGGAAAAAGCACTTGTGTAAGTGTAGTATATCTGAGGAGTGATTACTTTTAAAGGGACGAAGATGAATTTGATGACTTGATAGAGATTATTCAATAAAAACAAAAATTGGTTACTTTTTGATCAACACCTTGTATGTATTACAGAGCTCAAATCTCTCAAAAAAAGTTAATTTAATGTACATATGGACATAAACTGAGCAGAAGCACAATTTTTAAAAAAATTTGGTAAGTATCCAACAATAAAAAAACATTACTTTTCACAGAATGGTATTAATAAACTGTCATTACAGTTGTAGATATTGTAAGACATTCAAATTATCGTTCCTGTCTCACTGCAGAATTTTTTGGAGGAAATGTAGTATTCCATTTTGATAATCTTGGTATGAAATAAAATGTACCATTCAGTCAATAAACAATATTACACTGCAAATTTTATTTTGTCGAAAATACCTGTATGGGGAAAAATATTGTTGTAAGCATTTGAAAAGAAATATTTGTGTTGTCTATGTATCTGTCAAGACTCCACTATTGATGGAAATTTTTACATGAAAATTCCCCCCTTTTTCTTATTCTTAAAGGTGAAGATTAAAATTCCACATTTTATAGTGGCAGATGAAATTAAAGAAATTCAAAGAACCTAATAAGTACTACACACAAGGCATTCTGAATAGTTAGTATATGTGCTGTTATCTGATAGAGGTTGGTTTGACAATATGAGGAAAAGACAGGTTGATCAGCACAAAGATGACACATTGAGTTGCATACACACAAGCAAGCACACCTAGTGAACACATGACCACCATCTCCAACAGTATGGGCTGGAATGCAACTGCAAGCTGAACAGAACAGCGATCTGGAGGCGGCAGTGAAGGGAAGGGATAGCAGGGTGCAGGTGAAGGAAGAAAAGAGCATTGTCTGCGAACATGCAGGGCATGGACTGTCTACAGGTGCAGTGTCGGGAGGCTGTGCGGCAGGGATGAGGGAGGTGGAATGAGGAGCAAAAGCAGAAGAGTGGGGAAGGGAAAAGATGGGCAGTTGTGTTGGCAGTGTGTGGCACACAATGAGGGTGAGGGGATGTAATAAGGAGGAGGTGAAAGGTCGGAGGATGTGGAAACTGTTGGATGGAGGATATGGGGATAGTAGGTTAATGTAGGGTATGGCTGGAATAATTTCTGGGGGACTGGAGAAATTGTTGTCAGAATAACTCCCATCTGCTCAGTTTGGAAAAGCTGGTGGTGGAGAAGAGGATCCAGATGGCTCACGTAGTGAAGCTGCCACTGAAATAAAGCATTTTATGTTCAGCTGCAGGGTGTCTACTTTGCTCTTGGCTCTTCATCCTGGTGGACACCTAGTTGGTACTCATAGTGATATAAAAAGCTATGCAATGATTGCAGTGGAGGTGGTATATGACACTGCTGCTTCCAAAGGTAGCCCAGCTTCTGATGGGATAGGATAAGCCTGTGACAAGACTGGAACAGGTATTTCTGGATGCATGGGGAGGGGGGGGGGGGGGGGAAGATGATTAGGCAGGTCTTGTACCATGGTGTTTCAGAAGAATAAGATACCCATAGCAATGGGTTGGGATCAGGAGTGGCATTAGGATGGGATGGACTAGGACACCATGAAGGTTGAGTGGGTGATGGAACACCACTTTAGCACACGTGGGGAGGATCTTGGGTAGGATGTCTCTCATTTCAGGGCATGAGGGCATGAGGGTGTGTGGGGGGAAATGGCACTGGATCTGTTTGCAGACTAGATCTTGGGGGATGCCCCATCTGTGAAGGCCTTGGTGAGACTCTCAGCATACAGAGCAAGGGAGTTCTTATCACTGCAGATATGCTGTCCCTGGTTAGCAAGGCTGTATCGGAGGGATTATTTGGTGTGAAAGGGATGACAGTTGTCAAACTGTTGGTGGTTGGTTGGTGGGTTTAATGTTGATGGAGATGTGGATGAAACCATCAGAGGGGAGGAGGTCAATGACTAGGAAGGTGGGACGCTGGGTTCAGGAACCAGGTGAAGTGGATTGGAGAGAACATATTGAGATTGTGAAGAAATGAGAGGATTGGGTGTCTTGGCCCTGAGCCCAGATCATGAGACATCAATGAGCCTGAACCAGATAAGTGGTTTGGTGAGCTAGAGGTGTCTCCTATAGGTGGTCCATGGGAGGATTCCATGAAGGCACCAATGGCTGTGCCACTGATTTGACTTTTCCTTATACTGTTAATATTCAAACCTGGTGTTTTCATTGTTGGAGATTAGTTTAAAGATGATGATATCATCTATGAATTGAGCAAAAATAGTTCACTTTGATAAGAAAAGCTCCCTTGCCTCCCTTTCTCCTTCCCTTCAGTCTACAAACATCTTTATAATGAAGGCAAATGTAGCAATCCTCCTACCTTGCAGCATATCAGTATTTGTGACTCATAAGTTTACATGTCTTCAAACATTCCACATGCATACACAGATCTTCCAGTTCTTAAAATGATGATAGCCACAAATTTGTAATACAGTTCAAAACTTATTTCTGCTATAGGAAGTCTAACCAAAACAGCTAGGACATTAGTTGAAATGTACAGATAACTCTTGGGAACAGTGTTGTGCTTGCAATATTTTGAAGTTGGAAGGATTGACTATTACTATACAGAAAGAGAGAAAATGCCATTTCACTTGGGTAGAGAGGTGAAAGTAATGTGACATCGCAAGTGGCTTTGTTTATGAACTGGAGTACAAGGAGTCATTATCATGTAATACATTAAGCATACAGTTGCTGCAGAATATCAGCAACATTATTTTCCTGATTTGATGGTGTGTGACACACTGGTTAGGGAATGGTGACACACAGCAGGTGTGCTGAACTTGGGCAGGTTACAGAGGATTTAGGTTCACTATGTAAAGGTTTTACTAAGGAAGACACCGTGGTTATTGTGGGTGGGCCGGGCAACAGTATTGACAGAGATCCGGGGTACAGCATAAAGTGTGATCTGGCAAAGATTGCATCGGCATCGAATCATACCAGTGTTGGGTTTGTGTCGGTTCTGGAGCGCCACGACCGACCTCATTTGACCTCTTCTGTCAGGAGAGTTAATTTGGAGTTGGAACGGCTACTTGGATCTGGTGCAGGGTCACACATTGGTGTGGTTCCTGTTGATTCACTCTGTAGGTGGGACTACACTAGACATGGCCTACACCTCAACAGGAAAGGGAAGGGTAAACTGGCTGGGCTGATAGCAGGAAATTTAAAGGGGGGGAACTACATCTCATGGTGGAAACTCTTTTTTAGTGTAAGATTAGTGTCCAGTGGGAAACTCAGCCAGGCAAGTACTAAAGATGTTAAAAAAGTTCAAGATACTCACAAAAGTAAAGTGAAAAATAATGTTAGTATATTTCATCAAAATATTGGGGGATTGAAGAATAAAATTGATGAGCTTCTGCTTTGTTTAGAAGATATAGAAACCAAGAATGTAATAGATATACTATGCCTGTCTGAGCATCACATTGTCACTGATATGCAAAAGGTTAGCATCAATGGGTACAAATTAGCTGCACATGTAAGTAGAGATAATATGATGAGAGGAGGAGTTGCCATATATGTCAAAAGCTTCCACAGTGCAAAAAATTTAGAAACTAAAAAATTTTGTGTAGAGCAACATATGGAAGCATGTGCCACTGAACTTAAACTAAATGATGGCACTTTTATAATTGTAACAGTGTATAGGTCCCCCTCAGGGAATTTCCAGCTATTTCTAGAAAACTTGGATGCTTTGTTGTGCTATCTGTCAGACAGGGGGAAGCAAATTATCATTTGTGGGGATTTCAATGTTGATTCCCTGAAAGAGTGTAATAGGAAGAATGACCTTTTAGTATTACTCAGTTCTTTCAATTTGAGCTCCGTCATTGATTTTCCTACTCGGATAACAAAGAACAGCAGTACATTGATAGATAACTTTTTTATAGACCAAGATAAGTTTAAGGACATAAATGCTTATCCTGTTGAGAATGGTCTTTCAGATCATGGTGCACAGCTAGTTACGGTACATGGCATAGCTCCATGCAGCATATCAAATCAGAATTTCAAAGCAGTGCCTTCAATTAACAATATAAATATTGCAAACTTCAGGGAAAGCCTACAGCAGCTAGACTGGGATGAAGTCTATAAGGAACCCGATGCAAACTTGAAATATAACTTATTTAACTATACATTTTTAAGGGTATTTGAAAATTGTTTTCCCAAGGAAATAGTTAAACATAATTCCAAGAAAACATATAAAAAACCTTGGCTAACTAAAGGAATAAGAATATCTTGCAACCGTAAAAGAGAACTATATCTAACAGCAAGAGGGAGTACTGACCCCGAAATTGTTCAATATTATAAAAACTATTGTGCGGTACTAAGAAAAGTTATTAAAAAGTCCAGAAGCATGTGTATCATGTCTGAGATCAGTAACTCTGATAATAAAATTAAAGCAATTTGAAATATTATTGAAAGGGAAACAGGGCAACCAAGAGCACAGGAAGACTTTAGTGCCATAAAACTGAATGACAAGTGCACTAACAAACAATCAGAAATTGAAAATATTTTGAATAATCATTTTTTAAATGTTGTGGAGAAAATAGGATCTAGATCTTAACTAGAAGAGGCAAAGCTATTAATAGAAGAGGCCATACCTGCGCAGTTTGAAACAACTGTAATTCCACCAACCTCTCCCTCTGAAATCAGTAAAATAATAAACTCACTGAAAAGTAAAAGCTCTTACGGAATTGATGGCATTTCCAGCAAAGTACTTAAAGCTTGTTCCCCACAGATAAGTAGGATTCTCAGCCACGTATGTAATAGCTCTTTGGAGCAGGGTGTTTTCCCTGATAGACTGAAATATGCCATTGTAAAACCATTGCATAAAAAGGGGGATACGTCGGATGTCAACAACTATCACCCAATCTCTCTTCTGACAGCTCTATCAAAACTTTTTGAGAAAGTAATGTATTCAAGAGTAGCCTCCCATATATGTAAAAAATAAAGTACTAACTAAATGTCAGTTTGGTTTTCAGAAAGGCTTTTCAACAGAAAATGCTATATATGCTTTCACTGATCAAATACTAAATGCTCTGAATAACCGGACATCACCCATTGGTATTTTTTGTGATCTCAAAGGCCTTTGATTGTGTAAATCATGGAATTCTTTTAGATAAGCTAAATCATTATGGTTTGAGTGGGGCAGTGCACAAATGGTTTAATTCATACTTAACTGGAAGAATGCAGAAAGTTGAAATAAGTGGTTTGTGTAATGTTAAAACAGCTGATTCCTCAAACTGGGGTGCTATCAAGCATGGGGTCCCACAGGGTTCAGTCTTAGGTCCTTTACTGTTCTTGATATACATTAATGACTTACCATTCCACATTGATGAAGATGCAAAGTTAGTTCTTTTTGCTGATGATACAAGTATAGTAATAACATCCAAAAACCAAGAACTAAGTGATGTAATTGTAAATGATGTTTTTCACAAAATTATTAAGTGGTTCTCAGCAAACGGACTCTCTTTAAATTTTGATAAAACACAGTATATACAGTTCCGTACAGTAAATGGCAAAACTCCAGTAATAAATATAGAATTTGAACAGAAGTCTGTAGCTAAGGTAGAATTTTCAAAATTTTTAGGTGTGTCCATTGATGAGAGGTTAAACTGGAAGCAACACATTGATGGTCTGCTGAAACGTCTGAGTTCAGCTACGTATGCTATTAGGGTTATTGCAAATTTTGGTGATAAGAATCTCAGTAAATTAGCTTACTATGCCTACTTTCATTCACTGCTTTCGTATGGCATCATATTCTGGGGTAATTCATCGTTGAGTAGAAAAGTATTCATTGCACAAAAACGTGTAATCAGAATAATTGCTGGAGCCCACCCACGGTCATCCTGCACACATCTATTTAAGGATCTAGGGATCCTCACAGTAACCTCACGGTATATATATTCCCTTACGAAATTTGTTGATAATAATCCAACCCAGTTCAAAAGTAATAGCAGTGTGCATACCTATAACACCAGGAGAAAGGATGATCTTCACTATGCAGGGTTAAATCTGACTTCGGCACAGAAAGGGGTAAATTATGCTGCCACAAGAGTCTTTGGGCACCTACCAAACAGCATCAAAAGCCTGACAGATAGCCAACTAACATTTAAAAATAAATTAAAAGAATTTCTAGATGACAACTCCTTCTACTCATTGGCTGAATTTTTAGATATAAACTAAGTAAAAAAAAATTAATCATTAGTGTCATGCAATATTTTGTGTAATGTAATTTCTTGTACAGACATCTTTTATTAACCTGACACGTACCACATCATTACGAAGTGTCGTATTCATGATCTATGGAACAAGTATTAATCTAATCTAATCTAATCTGGTGTGAGGTAGCAATTGCCACTAGAGTGTATCAGTGTTATTTGAAGGCTGGAAGTACTTTCAAGTATTGAGAGGCTTTCACTATAAACTACAGTCAGGAATGGTAATTTCTTGATTATGGACTATCACAAAGTAACTTGACTGAAACATGCCTTGCAAATAATAGAGAAGAAAATATTAATCCATACTACATGTAGTCCTTCTGGCTGTAATCTCTAATTGTGTGTCCCATTAACAACTGAATATGCTGGGTGGGAGAACATCATGAAAAGGTTCAGTGACAGCAAATAAGCCAAAACAAACTTGGATTTGTGTGTAAAGCCTCAAATATTGTGGCAGACAGATGTTGTGGTTGAAAGTATCACTGTTGGACTCTGTCCTGTTTCATTCATGGGGAATTCAATGACTGAGGATTTGAGATTTCAGTTTTTTCTTTGTTGCATATGTAAACCTGTGTTTTACTTTAGCTTACCAAAGGATAACTTTCAAAGCTAGCAAGTTTTCATCATTTCATGAGTGCCTATTGACAACTCAGCACTTCTGCATTTTTGGCAAGTGATCTCTAAATTGACAGTTTTTCTCTCTTGACAAGTGTGAATCCTGAAGAGGTCATGCAGTTGCTAATAAGTTTGTGGTAATTCAGCATAGTATTATCATCCTAACTGGACTTGAAAACTGGCAAAGATGTCCAGTATTTTGTTTAAGATGTATTGAGATATTCTGGTTATCTCTAACAACTGTGCCTTTCTTACATATGAGTAAATATACGAGACTTAAGCAAACATGGTATGAACCAAGATATATAAACACCTATAACATTACTTTTATTCCTCAAGTTGTGTGTCTTTTGTCCTAAAAGTAAAAAGTAACACCTAATATTTTTCTTCAGTCTTTAAGAGTCCTTACTATTGATTTCCTCATGAGATTATTATATCACTGGATTTAATGTAATATGAGAATATATTAGATGAAAATACTGAAGTCACAATAACAGACTAAAATATTACAAATTTTACATTTTTGAGTATGTACAATATACGTAGGTAAACATCTGGGTAAACATTACCTCCAAACATTAAAAATCATGTATTTTGCAGAGACAAACTAGCATAATGTTTTCTTTTCTTGTTCCTCGTTTTCCCCAGTCGTGTCCTGAGTTGAGGGGCCTTAGAGAGCCACAAAACAATGTGGGTGTTGGTAATAATGTACACACTAAAATGTCCACTGACTATCTAATATTGTAACTTAGTACCAAAAAATACCATAAAAAGAACCATGGGGTGTGGAAACACTTAGCATGCATGGTGTTATCCACCAATGCCCTACAGAGTGGAAATAATAAGAGTGAAATGCCCTTGCATTACAATAAAAGATTCACAACATATCCTTGTACTGTGATTCAGGCCATTCAGCACCAATCTGATAATGCATACCATTTACTAACAAAAATCTGTTGCCGGTCAGCAATGATCTTTCGTGACAGAGTTAGAACTACAATCTTCTGTTTTGTGTGGCCCCATATGAGCTGACTACTCTTTAAGATTGATTATTCTAATGCTGCTGTTACTTGCGCACTAGGCAGCAGGGCATTATAATCACATTGAATGCAGCTTAATATGCAACAAAAATTAAAAAACATACATTGTTGTTGGATGTTATGTCATTAAGTCACAGTGCTTGAGAAACTTTCAAGTAACAGGTGGTTGTATGTGCCATCCTATCTTTGTGCTCCTCCAGAAAACAATTCTGGCAAAGCTATATCTTTTTCAAGAGTTTTCTAGGGTTTGAGGTCTCCCAGAAGTGCACGAAGTGAAAATATGGAGACAATTGATCTCGAAGCTAAACTATGACTCGTGTGAAATTTAGTGCAGGCAAGGCACCAAATTCATTGAGCCATGGGAGCTCTTGTACAGGAAGAATGCATCTTGTGGGTTGCTGAGTATACAGAGCAACTTTCTGGAGCAGTGTATTACTCTCATGGGGGACATGTAATGCAGAGGCTGCATCACGATGTCCAGCCAGGGCAGTCCCACACTTTAGAGGCTAAATGACATTGGTACTTAATAACAATTTGTGGCTTTGGGTTTTTGCGTATGGTCAGCCTTACTCACACTGTCTGCTCTCTCCTGGGACCTTCTCCATTGCCATAAGACACATCTGGTCCTAGGTCTGTCAGTGATCTAGCTATATGTGATACCATTCTAAAATTTTGTCATTTTGCATTATTAAAATTCTAAGACTTTGCACCAAATACACAAGACAGTCACAATCACCACAGCCAAGATTGCTGCTCTTATTGTACTGGCATGCCAACTATGTTTCATTTTGTGATTTTTTTTCATTGTTATTTGTTAAAATTTGGTGTTGGGCAGAACCCATGTCACCAGATACGACTGACATATTTTGCACATTTTCATTCAATAATGTCATATGGAATAATGTTCTGGGGTAACTCATCTTTAAGAAGGAATGTCTTCATTGCTCAAGAACTGCTGTAAGAATATTACGTGGTTCTTACCTGTGATCATCTTGTAAACATGTGTTTAAGAAGATGTGCATTCTGACTACTACTTTACAGTACATTTATTGCCACATGAAGTTTGTTGTAAGTAACCGACTACAGTTCAAAAGGAACAATGATGTACATTGTTACTGTACAAGAAGGAAGAGTGACATTCAGTATTCCACATTAAAATTGTCTTTGGCATAAAAAAGGATGCATAGTGCTGGAACTAAAATCTTTATCACTTACCCGGTGATATAAAATGCCTGACAGACAGCAAAATAAAATTTGAAAACAAACTGAAAAAGTTTCTGTTTGACAACTTCTCCTATTCCGTAGAAGAATTTCTGTTATTCTAATGTGCAAAAGATGGTGGATAGGAATTACAGCTCATACCTGTATATTAAAAAAAATTTAAAAAATTATTACAAATGTCAGCATGTAACCATATTTACAAATTAATTTGTGATGTGAATGTAAAAGGACTCATTCCACATCATGATGATTTAATGTTCAAAATGGTCCATGGAACATGAAACTAAGCAACTAAAGAGTTAATTTACTAAAGGCTCAGAATGCTAAATCAAGGTTGTGTGTTGCTTCATAACAATGCACATGCACATTCTCATTCTGCTTGTGTCATGCTAAGCCTTATTCAGCAATTTGGTTGGGAGCAGTACAATCACCTGCTGTATAGCCCTGATCTGGTACCTTCTGAATACCACATGTTCCTGAAGAATGTTTTTTTTGGAAGAAGGCACTTTGACAGCAGTGATGACACACAAAACAGTGTTTCAGCAGTGGCTGCCTTGAGTGGTGGCATCTTTTTATGATAAAAGTATAGAAAAGTTGGCTTTCCACTATGACAAATGCATGAACAATAGTGGCAACTATGAAGCAATATAGCTTAAGAAATGATGTTTCTTGCAAATACAAATTTTGGTGTGAAAAAATGATTTTGAGGCTTTTTTCCCCAAAACAGTGCTTACTTTTTGGCCCCATCACATATTTCCTTTTTGACATAACAAATGGTGAGGTTGCTAAGCACTGTGTATAAAAGCAGAGTATTTGGTTGAGTGGTGAATAGCTGGCAAGTTGCCGTGACTTGGCTGAGCCAGATAAGTCGTTTTGCTACAGTTGGTTTCTCTACTAATGACAAAAAATAAATATCTTCAGGGAGTCCTGATGATTTCTTAAAGAACTTAAAGGGTATAAAGACCTAAAAATATGATCTTGAAGCTCTGATTGTGGCATCACAGCAAAGTCCATCCTCACAAATAACTGCAACTGGAAAGGAAACTTCCCCTGTGGCTTTGATAAGAGGAAGTCCATATTTTGAATACAATATTCACTACCCTGGTCATTTGTCATGAGATTGTCAAAATAGGTGAATACATTACAGTAAACTGGAACTGCTAATCTTTACAGAATTAATACACTATTGGAATGAAACATATTTATACACTTTAAATAAATTTGTCGTACACAAAATACCTAATCTTGACTGTTGTGACCAAGTGCTGTCAAAACTGAAATCTAACAGACATTTTTACTTAAGCTAGTCTAACAGTCCCCATTAAGACATTCATCTATAGAGTAGGAGGAGTTGCCTATCAAGAAGTTTTTCAAACTGTGTTTAAACTGTGCTTTATCTGAAACCAAGTTTTTAATGGCTGCTGGCAATTTATTGAAAATGTGTGTTCCTGAATACTGGACCCCTTTGTGGACCAAGGTAAGTATTTTTAGGTCTTTGTGTAGATTGTTCTTCGTCCTAGTATTGATACTATGTATTGAACTATTGGCTGGAAATTGAGATATATTATTTGCAACAAATTTCATTAAGGAATAAATGTACTGAGGATCAATGATTAGAATACAAAGTTCCTTGAACAGGTTTCTACAGAATGTTCTAGAATTTACACCACAAATGATTCTTATTACATGCTTTTGCATGCTAAAAACTTTTGCTCTGTTTGACAAGTTACCCCACACTGTGATCCAGTATGACATAATAGAATGAAAGTAAGCAAAGTATGCAAGTTTTTTTTTTTAATATTTACATCTCCTACATCTGACATCACTCTCACTACAAATAACGATTTGTTTAGGAACTTCAGCAATTCTGTGGTATGCCCTTCCCAAATGAATTTATTGTTCAGTTGTAAATCCAGGAACTTAACACAACCTCTTTGATCTGCATGTCTTCATATGTTATGCGTATGCTGGAAGGAAATCTCTTGCAGGTTCTGAATTGCATATAGTGGATCTTTTCAAAGTTTAATGACAGTGAACTAGCTTTAAACAATTTATTAATGTCTGAAAATTTGATTAGCAGTGATTTCTAAATCTGACTTGACTTGCTACGTATTGCAATGTTTGTATCATCTGCAAACAAAACAAACTTAGCATCTGGCAATATAACAGAAGAGAGCTCATTAATGTACACAAGAAAAAGAAACAGACCCAAGATGGAACCTTGAGGAAGACAACGTGTAATTAATTACCAATAAGATGAAGACTGACTGCTTGCTGCACAGGTATGTCGAAATGACACCCTTTGTTTCCAGTTAGTTAAATAAAACAAACCATTTCGCATCACTGCCAAAGACACCATAATATACTAATTTACTTAAGGGAATGCTGTGATTCACACTTGTTCACAGATACTCAGGAAGCTGCTGAAGCAGAAGCAGCTACCTAGTGCTTCTGAATGTTAAAGTTGTGCAGTATTACAGCACTGACTGGAGGAGCTGACTAAACAAGAAAATCAGAGCAACTGAAATCACCACCACCCATTGGAGACAAATGGACTTTTCAGTGTGTTGTCCTGTGTGATGTGGGTGTACTGCTGTCAGGGAAGACTCTCATAAATATACACCCCCCCCCCCCCCCCTTACCCAGATCAGACCCTCACTCTCAGATGGTCTCAATGTTGCCAACATTCTCCGCCAATGACAGAATTTTGTGTGTGTGATGGAGATCACCACGGTTGTCATCAGCTGTTAACTTTGTGGCAAAGACCACTGCAGTACCAAATGAAGCAACCAGTCACATTCCACTGACTTCATCTCCAGTAAAAGCAGCATCTGCCAGAGTGAGACACCACATGGACACAACTTGGCACCTTCACACTACTGGATCACCTGCTGAGTTACTATCTTCTGTTGTCAACCACCTCCCTTGTGGGTTACATGTTCAAGCCTCAGCGGGAGTCTGCTGGTCTCTTTGTTGCTGTTGTGGTTCATGGGAGTCTGCAGCATTGCTGATCATCACCCAATACAGGAGTATGCCTTCAACATTGGCCATGCTGGGTACCATGGTTTAACACCACAGATTCTGGTGTGGTATGTGGTGAACACAGGTTGCCAGAAGCAGTGCCTAACATACATTGCCAGCAGCTTTGCTGCCAAGACTAGTCACTGCTAACGTATGCTGTCTCCAGAGGTGACAGTTGCTGACCTCATTGCCTGGTGCAATAGTCTCCCACCTGCTTCACTTTTTGACTCTGTATAAGAATGAATAAAGGTCTGTTGCAAATTAGAATGTTTCATTAATGGCTTGTTGAGTGGTCCTGGTCATCACCACCTCCACAACCAATACTGAAGTGAGGAAGTGCCACCTTTTCCAGACCTATGAATGGTTGATGCCTCATCCCCTTGGGGTCACATCCCGACCCCAACACAAAGAAGAGAAAGCTGAAAAGTGGAAAGAATATATAGAAGGGCTAAAGAAGGGAAATCAATTTGAAGATAATTTAATAGAGAGAGATGATGAAGCACATGAAGGTAAGTTGGGATATACACTCTTGGAAATGGAAAAAAGAACACATTGACACCGGTGTGTCAGACCCACCATACTTGCTCCGGACACTGCGAGAGGGCTGTACAACCAATGATCACACGCACGGCACAGCAGACACACCAGGAACCGCGGTTTTGGCCGTCGAATGGCGCTAGCTGCGCAGCATTTGTGCACAGCCGCCGTCAGTGTCAGCCAGTTTGCCGTGGCATACGGAGCTCCATCGCAGTCTTTAACACTGGTAGCATGCCGCGACAACGTGGACGTGAACCGTATGTGCAGTTGACGGACTTTGAGCGAGGGTGTATAGTGGGCATGCGGGAGGCCGGGTGGACGTACCGCCGAATTGCTCAACACGTGGGGCGTGAGGTCTCCACAGTACATCGATGTTGTCGCCAGTGGTCGGCGGAAGGTGCACGTGCCCGTCGACCTGGGACCGGACCGCAGCGACGCACGGATGCACGCCAAGACCATAGGATCCTACGCAGTGCCGTAGGGGACCGCACCGCCACTTCCCAGCAAATTAGGGACACTGTTGCTCCTGGGGTATCGGCGAGGAACATTCGCAACCGTCTCCATGAAGCTGGGCTATGGTCCCGCACACCGTTAGGTCGTCTTCCGCTCACGCCCCAACATCGTGCAGCCCGCCTCCAGTGGTGTCGCGACAGGCGTGAATGGAGGGACGAATGGAGACATGTCGTCTTCAGCGATGAGAGTCGCTTCTGCCTTGGTGCCAATGATGGTCGTATGCGTGTTTGGCGCCGTGCAGGTGAGCGCCACAATCAGGACTGCATACGACCGAGGCACACAGGGCCAACACCCGGCATCATGGCGTGGGGAGCAATCTCCTACACTGGTCGTATACCTCTGGTGATCGTAGAGGGGACACTGAGTAGTGCACGGTACATCCAAACCGTCATCGAACCCATCGTTCTACCATTCCTAGACCGGCAAGGGAACTTGCTGTTCCAACAGGACAATGCACGTCCGCATGTATCCCGTGCCACCCAACGTGCTCTAGAAGGTGTAAGTCAACTACCCTGGCCAGCAAGATCTCCGGATCTGTCCCCCATTGAGCATGTTTGGGACTGGATGAAGCGTCGTCTCACGCGGTCTGCACGTCCAGCACGAATGCCGGTCCAACTGAGGCGCCAGGTGGAAATGGCATGGCAAGCCGTTCCACAGGACTACATCCAGCATCTCTACGATCGTCTCCATGGGAGAATAGCAGCCTGCATTGCTGCGAAAGGTGGATATACACTGTACTAGTGCCGACATTGTGCATGCTCTGTTGCCTGTGTCTATGTCTATGTGCCTGTGGTTCTGTCAGTGTGATCATGTGATGTATCTGACCCCAGGAATGTGTCAATGAAGTTTCCCCTTCCTGGGACATTGAAGTCACGGTGTTCTTATTTCAATTTCCAGGAGTGTATGATACTGGAATCACATATCACTGCAAAAACTAAGTTGAAACAAGTCCCCTGGAGTAGACAACATTCCCTCAGAATTATTGAGATCCTTTAGAAAGCAAGCAAGCCAGACAACTATACCTCCTGGTGTACAAGGTATATGAGACAGGTGTAATACCCTCAGACTTCACAAAGAATGTAATAATTCAAATTCCAAAGAAGGGAGGTGCTGACAGGTGTGAATAATAACAAACTATCAGTTCAATAAATCACACTTGCAAAATACTAAATGGAAAAATTGGTAGAAACCAAGATCAGTTGGTGTTCTGGAGAAATGTAGAAACACATGGGGCAATATTGATCCTATGTCTTATCTTAGAAGATAGGTTAAAGAAAACCTACATTTATAGCATTTGTAGATTGCAAAAAAGCTTTTGACACTGTTAAATAGAATATGCTCTTTGAATTTCTGAAGGTAGCAGGAATAAATTACAGGAAGCAAAACATTATTTACAACTTATACAAAACGACAGTCATAAGGGTAGAGGAATCAAAGACTGTGGAAGGGAACGACTAGTTCAGAAGATTGCAGAGTACCTGTGAAGTTTCCAGATGACATTGACATTGTGTTAGAGGCAATAAAAGACTTGGAAGAACAGTTCAGTGGAATGGATAGTGTCTTGAAAAGCAACTATAAGATGAACATATACAAAAATAATACAAGTGTAATGGAATGTAGTTGAATTAAATTAGGTAATTCTGAGGAAATTGGATTAGGAAATAAGACACTAAAATTGTGAATAAGTTTTGCTAATTAGGGAAAAAAATGACTGATGGGTCTGAAACAGAGAGGATATACACTGTCCACGCACATTAATGTGACCACCTGTCAAAAGCCTGAATAGCCACCTTTTGCAGTTCAAAACTTGGGTTCGGAAGGAATCTTTGGATAGCAGTTTTCCATTGCCGATTGGAAGGAACCTGTACTGGGGGTTGACTTTCTAAGACATTTTCTTCTCTCCCCTAATGCGGCACAGGGAAACTCTTCCACGTTGCAGCAACAGATGATCTATAACCAGAATCATTACAGCTCCATCACTATCCACGCAGCCACCCCATAAAGCCAGCTCACAAATCCTCCTGCTGTTGGCACATACAAACATACCCAATAAATACTTTGAAAATGCCCCACTTCGCTTTTGAAATTGGGGCAACTATTGGTCTCTCAGTGCCCACACTATACTGGACAGTTCTCCTATTCCAGATATTTAGGACTTTGTTTATATTAATCAGGCACCACTGTGTACAGTGTGTTAGACTGTAAAAAGGCTTATTTGCAGATACCCATGAATCAAGTTTGCTTACCACAGACGAAAATTATGACTCTCTTTGGATTTTATATATTCCATTACATCCCCAAGGACTCAAAAATGCAGTATAGACTTGGCAAAAGTTCATAATAATTTTTTATCAAGTTTTCCTGATGCCTACTTTGATGATATTTTAGTCTTCTCTACTTCTTCATCGGCCCCTGAAAGATTTCACTCACAATCTAGTGAAAGATCGTTGCCCCCAGCAGTTTCTCAATTTAGATTACACCTAAGAAAAATGGCACATATAGACTGTGAGGATGTAGATGAAGGTGAAATGGGAGATATGATACTGCGTAAAGAGTTTGACAGAGCACTGAAAGACCTGAGTCGAAACAAGGCCCCCGGAGTAGACAACATTCCATTAGAACTACTGACAGCCTTGGGAGAGACAGTCCTGACAAAACTCTACCATCTGCTGAGCAAGACGTATGAGACATGCGACATTCCCTCAGAGTCCAAGAATAATATGATAATTCTAATCCAAAAGAAAGCAGGTGTTGACAGATGTGAAAATTACCGAACTATCAGTTTAATAAGTCACAGCTGCAAAATACTAAAGCGAATTCTTTACAGACAAACGGAAAAAATGGTAGGAGCCAACCTCGGAGAAGATCAGTTTGGATTCCGTAGAAATGTTGGAACACGTGAGGCAATACTGACCCTACGACTTATCTTAGAAGAAAGATTAAGGAAAGGCAAACCTACGTTTCTAGCATTTGTAGACTTAGAGAAAGCTTTTGACAATGTTGATTGGAATACTCTATTTTAAAAAATTTTGAAGGTGGCAGGGGTAAAATACAGGGAGCAAAAGGCTATTTACAATTTGTACAGAAAGCAGATGGCAGTTATAAGAGTCAAGGGACATGAAAGGGAAGCATTGGTTGGGAAGGGAGTGAGACAGGGTTGTAGCCTCTCCCCGATGTTATTCAATCTGTATATTGAACAAGCAGTAAAGGAAACAAAAGAAAAGTTTGGAGTAGGTATTAAAATCCATGGAGAAGAAATAAAAACTTTGAGGTTCGTCAATGACCTTGTAATTCTGTCAGAGACAGCAAAGGACTTGGAAGAGCAACAGAACGGAATGGGCAGTGTCTTGAAAGGAGGGTACAAGATGAAAATCAACAAAAGCAAAACAGGGATAATGGAATGTAGTCAAATTAAATCGGGTGATGCTGAGGGAATTAGATTAGGAAATGAGACACTTAAAGTAGTAAAGGAGTTTTGCTATTTGGGGAGCAAAATAACTGATGATGGTCGAATTAGAGAGGATATAAAATGTAGACTGGCAATGGCAAGGAAAGCGTTTCTGAAGAAGAAAAATTTGTTAACATCGAGTATAGATATAAAAGTCAGGAAGTCGTTTCTGAAAGTATTTGTATGGAGTGTAGCCATGTATGGAAGTGAAGCGTGGGTGATAAATAGTTTAGACAAGAAGAGAATAGAAGCTTTCAAAATGTGGAGCTACAGACGAATGCTGAAGTTTGGATGGGTAGATCACATAACTAATGAGGAAGTATTGAATAGGATTGGGGAGAAGAGAAATTTGTGGCACAACTTGACTAGAAGAAGGGATCGTTTGGTGGGACCTGTTCCGAGACATCGAGGGATCACCAATTTAGTATTGGAGGGCAGTGTGGAGGGTAAAAATCGTAGAGGGAGACCAAGTGATGGATACTCTAAGCAGATTCCGAAGGATGTAGGCTGCAGTAGGTACTGGGAGATGAAGAAGCTTGCACAGGATAGAATAGCATGGAGAGCTGCATCAAACCAGTCTCTGGACTGAAGACCACAACAACAACAGACTGTGAGGCAATATTGTGCTCTCAGTGCCCACTCTGTACTAGTCTTCGAATATCTCCATGTATCACACAATGTCATGGCAGATTAGCTCTCCAGGATCAACACATTCTCAGTGGTTATCGATTATGACAAACAGAAGCGCAACCAAAGAATACACAATTACATGAACTCTTGCATGATACAGCAACTGGTTTGTGTATAGAATGCCGCACTGTTCCAAACATTTACCACGTATTTTTCCCCAGAGTTGTCTTTGACAACTAGTATCTCTCAGCATGTGGAGAATCTATGCGTCCTTTTGAAACGTTTCTTTTTATGTGTAAATAAATTTAAGCCCCAAAACTAAAATAATATATGTAAACCTACATTAGAAACGCCGTATTTTTGTATTAATTCCGTGTATTCTCCTTAAATTGTCTTAAAATGTAAAATTTAATTAATTCTTAAATGTGTGAGAGCAATTGTATTTTTCAATTGGCAAATAATGCATCAGACGTAGCGCAAGCGGGGCCAACAATCAAATTTTATGCGATCAGTCGCGCCGGAAAGGATAGCAGCGAAGTCTCTCGAACAGGCTTCCAGAACAGGAAGAGACGAAAAAATGGCAGTATAGTTAACTCCACGAGCAGCATATATCTCTCTCTCTTTCTGTGTGTGTGTGTGTTCTCTCGAATGATTTTGTAACAGGCAGTTGTACTTGAAAGATATTTTCAAGGTGTGTAAAGTAGTTAACTATGTAAAGTATCGTCAAGACATGAATAGTTTTTATTGTTTACCAGTGTTTCATTTCAACAACATTAACCTTACCTGCTAACATTTCTATATGTCGGCTAGGAGAACTGCATGGCTGCCGACATATCGTTTGTTGGTCGCTGCCGAACATAATTGATGTTCGAACTTGTAGCAGCTTCTCGTGCGTCCCTGCGGTCTGTAAAGCCTATCTGTAAACGCAGTTTTCGGGCAGCAATTCTGTGCATGACTCGTAATATTAATGATCGTCATATGGCCTACATCGTGCATATGGCCAACAAACGATGTGCGCAGTCTATCCACTCCATGGCAGGTCAGACAAAATCTTGAATTATTAATTTTGTCACTCTTAGTGGTAAATTTATTTGTGCTGTGCGATAATTTAAACTTATGATTTCTTTCACTTGGCTGCTGCTTTTAACTAACGGCACTCTCGTTAATTTCCTCCAACAAAAATTTATTTTTTAATTACCACTAAAGAACGCCACACAAAATCGAGAAAACTTTCTTATTTGTTTCTGATGTCTGGACGAGTTGAACTGAGAGATACATAAGACATCCAATTGCCTCGCTGTAGGGAACGGAGGACGAAATTGCTTCTGTTTCATTCTGATTATCTTCTTCATATCCAGTGGGAGTTGAATTCATTTTAGGTTCTGCCATTCGAAATCGTCCCAGTATTTCTTTCGTGTACTTCTCTTGTCTACCCATAATTGCTCCGTGCTGTAAAAAAGGATAAATGTTTTTAACGTTCTATGTAGTATTCCTTGGTATTTTCATGAAGTATATTTTGTGTATATAGGATCTCCTTGAAGTTCGTTTTTTTTTTTCAGTTAAGTGCCAAATCTGTATCCTAAAGAAATATACCTTTTTAAATGAAACTGTTTTGTTCAGTCTTAATAATTTGCAACTGGTTATGGGCCCATGCTACGTGAAACTGAACAAAATACAGTTGTTTTTCAAGTTTGATTCAATTCAGTGTGTGCTGGTAGAAGCTATTTGTTGTTGAATCGAGCTGTACGGTAAGAATATGGCTACAAACGGATACTATAAAGTCATTATCGATAAACTCGAAGGGACTGAAGATTGGGCAAAATGGAAATGGTATATCTCTATGGTACTCCATTCATATGAACTGGAAGGCATCGGTACGCGCGAACCCGCTGTGCTGCCTCGGGATCCAACAAGTGAACAGAAGGCAGCGTACGCGGAATGGCAATAGAATGACGCGATAGCTGCAAGTTTGATAGCAAGTGCGCTAAGCAAACCAATAGCTGAACTTGTATTGACGTGTAGAAACGCTAAAGAAATATGGGACAAACTACATGCGAGATTTGAACGTAGTAGTACGTAACGCTTGCACATGTTAATTGAAACATTCTTCCGTGTCAAACGTGACGAAGCAGAAGATATTAGCTCACATGTTGCTAAGCTACAAAAGCTATTTGTAGATTTAAATGATGAATTAACTAAACACGAAGAGAATACGTTGTCTGAAAGAATATTAAATGGCCGAATTTTATCTACGCTGAGAAAGGAATATGAGAATTTTAATGATTTCTGGGACACAATATCGGCTGAAAACCAGAATTTGAACTTACTCATTGAAAAACTTTGTGCTACTGAACTGTGTGAACAAATTACAACGGATGTAACTGCATTGATTACGTTTAATTCAAGAAAAAAGATGTCAAAAGAGCGAGCAAAACAAAAATTTCCGTGTAACAAATCTAACAACTAGGACACTGGGCAGCGGAGTTTCCACAGAACCCTCGTGACTGCAATAACGAGCGGCTAGACGAGAATGTGAGTGAAAACGCTGTGTTCACATCGTGCGTCTAACTGTAAATTGTATTGATGTAAGTAAATCGTATTGTGATAGTGGTGCTACGAAGCATATCGCCCCGAATAAACAATACTTCGCCTTGTACAGTGAATTTGATGGTCCTGAATGGTTTCATTAGGAAGACAGGGTAATAACATGTATGCACTTGGTAAAGGCACAGTTTACATTGAAATAAGACGAAACAATGACTGGTGTAGACTATAGAGCCAGGTTGGAAAATGTTTTGTATGTGCCCAATGCAAGCGCTCATTTGTTCTCTGCCAGAGCGACTGCAGGTAACGGCTACAGTATAACATTCGATTATAAAAGTGTTATGGTTAAAAAAAATCAGTGGCGACATTGTCATGACAGGCTATGTGGAAAATAGCCTGCGTGTTGTCAGACCAGAAAACAGTGATCAAGTAAATATAGAGACATCTGAAACCCTGCAAATGTACCATGAAAGATTCGGTCATCAAAATAAGCAACACATCAAGAACATTTTGAAGAAACTTAACATCAGTGTAAAAGGTTGTAACGATGAATTTTGTGACGGTTGCGCGTTAGGAAAGATGCATAGAATACCATTCAAACAATGAACAAACTGCTCCACAATTACTGGCGAATTAATTCACGCAGATGTCAATGGACCAATGAGTAAAGAGTCGTGCTCGATGTTATGTATGTTTTAAAGACGATTTCAGTAAATTTCGTCGAATTTTCTTTCTTAAGCACAAACATGAAGCAATTTTTAAATGAAGCACAAACCAGTGGACATGTTGTCAAACAATTTCGATGTGATGGAGGCAAGCAATTTAACAACATGATTAAGAAATTACTTGTGGATAAAGGAATAGGATTACTGATTTCTCCACCGTATACTCCTGAACAAAACGGTGTGGCCGAACGTGAAAACAAAACAATCGTTGAAGCTGCACGTTCGATGCTAAACACAAGTAAGATACCAAGAGGACTGTGGGCAGACCGAGCGAGGTGGCGCAGTGGTTAGCACACTGGACTCTCATTCAGGAGCACGACGGTTCAATCCCGTGTCCGGCCATCCTGATTTAGGTTTTCTGTGATTTCCCTAAATCACTCCAGGCAAATTCCAGGATGGTTCCTTTGAAAGGGCACAGCCAACTTCATTCCCTAATCCGATGAGACCGATGACCTCGCTGTTTGGTCTCTTCCCCCAAACAACCCCAACCCCCAACTCTGGGAAGAAACATGAAATACAGCATGTGGTTGGTACAACCGATCAGTAGGAAAAATTGATCATCTCAGAATTTTTGGCACTGGTTGCTATGTTCAAATAAGCAAACAATTCCGTTCAAAATTCGGTAGGGTATGTCAATGACAAAGATGGATTCCTGGGTTCCTTCCAAAAGGTAAGTTGTCTTGAGTCATGATATAAAATTTAAACGAGAGGTAGTGTGTAGCTCCCACAGTAATCACATTACCTTAGACATTCCTCGACAGTCTGCTTCTGGAGGAAGTCAAAGTGAAGAAAACTTTAACGGACTTGAATCTGGAGGAAGTCAGGAATCATATGGCAATAACAAAAAATCAGCAGAATTCCTGAAAGCCAACGCATCAGAATTTTCTAACGTTAATGGAGAACACAAGACTATGAAGAAAACCAGCCTCGGTAGAAAGTGGTGAGTTCTTGATGTTTTCAAAACTTACTGCTGGCGAACAAAAAGATCCAAACTGTTTTTCTGATGCATTACAGTCGAATGAGAAAGAAAACTGGATGCAAGCTATGAATGAAGAACTAGAATCACTAAAGAAAAACAATACTTGGGTGTTAGTTGAACGTTCTATGAATGCTAAATTATTACAAAATCGTTGGGTTCTATGTCGAAAAGTTTCAGCTGATGGAAACACTTGCTTCAAAGCCCGATTAGTTGCTAAAGGATACATTCAGCAAACAGGAATAGATTATGAAGATACATTTAGTCCTGTTGCGTGTTATGACACCATTAGAGTTTTGCTAGTGGTAGCTGCTTCAAAAAAACTGGTGTTGAAACAATTTGATGTGAAGACGGCATTTTTTAATGGACTACTTCAAGATGAAGTATACATGGAACAACCAGAAGGCTTTGAACATAGAATGCATCGAGTGTCTTTTTAAACGGAGTCTCTATGGACTAAAATAAGCACCACGCTGCTGGAACAAACGGTTTATGGGAGTTATGGAGAAAGCAGATTTTCGGAACAGTGCTGCAGATCCTTCTTTGTTTTATCGCAAATGCAATGAAAAAGACTTTATGTAGCTATTTACGTTGATGATGGCCTAATTGTTGGCAGTGACGAAGAAGAAATAACAGCATTTCTGAACACTTTACAATGTGAGTTTGATATAACATTGGGGACTCTTGACAGATTTCTTGTCATAAAAATAAAACAAAATGAAACTGAAGCAATTATGATAAGTCAAGAAAAGTACTGGAAAGATTTCGAATTGCAGAATCTAACATGAATTCAACTCCCAATGTACACTCCTGGAAATGGAAAAAAGAACACATTGACACCGGTGTGTCAGACCCACCATACTTGCTCCGGACACTGCGAGAGGGCTGTACAACCAATGATCACACGCATGGCGCAGCGGACACACCAGGAACCGCGGTGTTGGCCGTCGAATGGCGCTAGCTGCGCAGCATTTGTGCACAGCCGCCGTCAGTGTCAGCCAATTTGCCGTGGCATACGGAGCTCCATCGCAGTCTTTAACACTGGTAGCATGCCGCGACAATGTGGACGTGAACCGTATGTGCAGTTGACGGACTTTGAGCGAGGGTGTATAGTGGGCATGCGGGAGGCCGGGTGGACGTACCGCCGAATTGCTCAACACGTGGGGCGTGAGGTCTCCACAGTACATCGATGTTGTCGCCAGTGGTCGGCGGAAGGTGCACGTGCCCGTCGACCTGGAACCGGACCGCAGCGACGCACGGATGCACGCCAAGACCATAGGATCCTATGCAGTGCCGTAGGGGACCGCACCGCCACTTCCCAGCAAATTAGACACACTGTTGCTCCTGGGGTATCGGCGAGGAACATTCGCAACCGTCTCCATGAAGCTGGGCTACGGTCCCGGCAACCGTTAGGCCGTCTTCCGCTCACGCCCCAACATCGTGCAGCCCGCCTCCAGTGGTGTCGCGACAGGCGTGAATGGAGGGACGAATGGAGACATGTCGTCTTCAGCGATGAGAGTCGCTTCTGCCTTGGTGCCAATGATGGTCGTATGCGTGTTTGGCGCCGTGCAGGTGAGCGCCACAATCAGGACTGCATACGACCGAGGCACACAGGGCCAACACCCGGCATCATGGCGTGGGGAGCGATCTCCTGCACTGGCCGTACACCTCTGGTGATCGTCGAGGGGACACTGAATAGTGCACGGTACATCCAAACCGTCATCGAACCCATCGTTCTACCATTCCTAGACCGGCAAGGGAACTTGCTGTTCCAACAGGACAATGCACGTCCGCATGTATCCCGTGCCACCCAACGTGCTCTAGAAGGTGTAAGTCAACTACCCTGGCCAGCAAGATCTCCGGATCTGTCCCCCATTGAGCATGTTTGGGACTGGATGAAGCGCTGTCTCACGTGGTCTGCACGTCCAGCACGAACGCTGGTCCAACTGAGGCGCCAGGTGGAAATGACATGACAAGCCGTTCCACAGGACTACATCCAGCATCTCTACGATCGTCTCCATGGGAGAATTGCAGCCTGCATTGCTGCGAAAGGTGGATCTACACTGTACTAGTGCCGACATTGTGCATGCTCTGTTGCCTGTGTCTATGTGCCTATGGTTCTGTCAGTGTGATCATGTGATGTATCTGACCCCAGGAATGTGTCAATAAAGTTTCCCCTTCCTGGGACAATGAATTCACGGTGTTCTTATTTCAATTTCCAGGAGTGTACATGAAGAAAATGATCAGAATGAAACAGAAGCAATTTCGTCCTCCATTCCCTATAGCGTGGCAGTCTTATGCATCTCTCAATAGCAACTCGCCCAGATATAAGCTTTGCAGTCAGTAAAACTGCTCGAGCTATGAGAAAACCAACTGCTTCAGACTGAAACCGAGTTAAACTCATATTTCGGTATCTGAAAGCTACATTAAATTATGGCATTAGCTATGACAGAGAAGAAAATCTAAGAATTTACAGTGATGCTGATTTTGCTGGAGACAAACAGACAAGACTGGTATTGTGGTAAAGTATCGTGGAGAGGCAATATCATGGACAAGTCAGTTGCAGAAGGTAGTGGCTACATCTACAACTGAAGCAGAAATCATTTCAGCAAGTGAAGGAGCCAAAGAATTAATTTGGTTACGTCGTTTACTAAGAGACTTGGTTGAAATTCCGAAACAACCTCCAACACTTTATATTGACAATGCCAGTGGATTAAAATTGGCAAAAACCCTGAATATCATCGTCTCTCAAAACACATAGAGGTCCGACACTTCTGTGTTCGTGAAAGATTTCTCAATGTTGAAATTTTGGTAGAACTTATAGATTGAAAAAACCAGTTAGCTGATCTACTGACAAAGCCACTTGAGCGAGTTCAATTTAATTTGCTGCGTGCAGAGATTGGTGTGAAGGAAGTCAAACAGTAACTCTTTGTATTCATATGACAGTTTTATTTGTCCTTTTGGAGGAAGTGTTGTAAAAAAGGGAAAATGTTTTTAACGTTCAATGTGCACTCCTGGAAATTGTAATAAGAACACCGTGAATTCAATGTCCCAGGAAGGGGAAACTTTATTGACACATTCCTGGGGTCAGATACATCACATGATCACACTGACAGAACCACAGGCACATAGACATAGACACAGGCAACAGAGCATGCACAATGTCGGCACTAGTACAGTGTATATCCACCTTTCGCAGCAATGCAGGCTGCTATTCTCCCATGGAAACGATCGTAGAGATGCTGGATGTAGTCCTGTGGAACGGCTTGCCTTGCCATTTCCACCTGGCGCCTCAGTTGGACCAGCGTTCGTGCTGGACGTGCAGACCAAGTGAGACGACGCTTCATCCAGTCCCAAACATGCTCAATGGGGGACAGATCCGGAGATCTTGCTGGACAGGGTAGTTGACTCACACCTTCTAGAGCACGTTGGGTGGCACGGGATACATGCGGACGTGCATTGTCCTGTTGGAACAGCAAGTTCCCTTGCCGGTCTAGGAATGGTATAACGATGGGTTCGATGACGGTTTGGATGTACCGTGCACTATTCAGTGTCCCCTCGACGATCACCAGAGGTGTACGGCCAGTGTAGGAGATCGCTCCCCACGCCATGATGCTGGGTGTTGGCCCTGTGTGCCTCAGTCGTATGCAGTCCTAATTGTGGCGCTCACCTGCACGGCGCCAAACACGCATACGACCATCATTGGCACCAAGGCAGAAGCGACTCTCATCGCTGAAGACGACACGTCTCCATTCGTCCCTCCATTCACGCCTGTCGCGACACCACTGGAGGCGGGCTGCACGATGTTGGGGCGTGAGCGGAAGACGGCCTAACGGTGTGCGGGACCGTAGCCCAGCTTCATGGAGACAGTTGCGAATGGTCCTCGCTGATACCCCAGGAGCAACAGTGTCCCTAATTTGCTGGGAAGTGGCGGTGCGGTCCCCTACGGCACTGCGTAGGATCCTACGGTCTTGGCGGGCATCCGTGCGTCGCTGCGGTCCGGTCCCAGGTCGACGGGCACGTGCACCTTCCGCCGACCACTGGCGACAACATCGATGCACTGTGGAGACCTCACGCCCCACGTGTTGAGCTATTCGGCGGTACGTCCACCCGGCCTCCCGCATGCCCACTATACGCCCTCGCTCAAAGTCCGTCAACTGCACATACGGTTCACGTCCAGGCTGTCGCGGCATGCTACCAGTGTTAAAGACTGCGATGGAGCTCCGTATGCCACGGCAAACTGGCTGACACTGACGGCGGCGGTGCACAAATGCTGCGCAGCTAGCGCCATTCGACGGCCAACACCGCGGTTCCTGGTGTGTCCGCTGTGCCGTGCGTGTGATCATTGGTTGTACAGCCCTCTCGCAGTGTCCGGAGCAAGTATGGTGGGTCTGACACACCGGTGTCAATGTGTTCTTTTTTCCATTTCCAGGAGTGTAGTATTGCTTGGTTTTTCATGAAGTATGTTTTGTGTCCTCCACCCATGAACCATGGACCTTGCCGTTGGTGGGGAGGCTTGCGTCCCTCAGCGATACAGATAGTTGTACCGTAGGTGCAACGACAATGGAGGGATATCTGTTGAGAGGCCAGACAAACGTATGGTTCCTGAAGAGGGGCAGCAGGCTCTTCAGTAGTTGGAAGGGCAACAGTCTGGATGATTGACTGATCTGGCCTCGTAACAATAACGAAAATGGCCTTGCTGTGCTGGTACTGCGAACGGCTGAAAGCAAGGGTAAACTACGGCCGTAATTTTTCCCGAGGGCATGCAGCTTTACTGTATGATTAAATGATGATGGCGTCCTCTTGGGTAAAATATTCCGGAGGTAAAATAGTCCCCAATTCGGGTCTCTGGGAGAGGACTACTCAAGAGGATGTCGTTATGAGCAGAAAGAAAACTGGCGTTCTACAGATCGGAGCATGGAATGTCAGATCCCTTAATCGGGCAGGTAGGTTAGAAAATTTAAAATGGGAAATGGATAGGTTAAAGTTAGATATAGTGGGAATTAGTGAAGTTCGGTGGCAGGAGGAACAAGACTTCTGGTCAGGGGACTACAGGGTTATAAACACAAAATCAAATAGGGGTAATGCAGGAGTAGGTTTAATAATGAATAGGAAAATAGGAATGCGGGTAAGCTACTACAAACAGCGTAGTGAAAGCATTATTGTGGCCAGGATAGATATGAAGCCCACACCTACTACAGTAGTACAAGTTTGTATGCCAACTAGCTCTGCAGATGACGAAGAAATTGAAGAAACGTATGATGAAATAAAAGAAATTATTCAGGTAGTAAAGGGTGATGAAAATTTAATAGTCATGGGTGACTGGAATTCGGCAGTAGGAAAAGGGAGAGAAGGAAACGTAGTAGGTGAATATGGATTGGGGCTAAGAAATGAAAGAGGAACCCACCTGGTAGAATTTTACACAGAGCACAACTTAGTCATAGCTAATACTTGCTTTAAGAATCATGAAAGAAGGTTGTATACATGGAAGAACCCTGGAGATTCTAAAAGGTATTAGATAGATTATATAATGGTAAGACAGAGATTTAGGAACCAGGTTTTAAATTGTAAGACATTTCCAGGGGCAGATGTGGACTCTGACCACAATCTATTGGTTATGAACTGTAGATTAAAACTGAAGAAACTGCAAAAAGGAGCGAACTTAAGGAGATATAATCTGGATAAACTGAAAGAACCAGAGGTTGTACAGAGTTTCATGGAGAGCATAAGGGAACAATTGACAGGAATGGGGGAAACAAATACAGTAGAAGAAGAATGGGTAGCTTTGAGGGAAGAAGTAGCGAAGGCAGCAGATAATCAAGTAGGTAAAAAGACGAGGGCTAGTAGAAATCCTTGGGTAACAGAAGAAATATTGAATTTAATTGATGAAAGGAGAAAATATAAAAATGCAGTAAAAGAAGCAGGCAAAAAGGAATACAAACGTCTAAAAAATGAGATTGACAGGAAGTGCAAAATGGCTAAGCAGGGATGGCTAGAGGAAAAATGTAAGGATGTAGAGGCTTATCTCACTAGGGGTAAGATAGATACTGCCTACAGGAAAATTAAAGAGAGCTTTGGAGATAAGAGAACCACTTGTATGAATATCAAGAGCTCAGATGGAAACCCAGTTCTAAGCAAAGAAGGGAAAGCAGAAAGGTGGAAGGAGTATATAGAGGGTCTACACAAGGGCGATGTACTTCAGGACAATATTATGGAAATGGAAGAGGATGTGGATGAAGATGAAATGGGAGATACGATACTGCGTGAAGAGTTTGACAGAGCACCGAAAGACCAGAGTCGAAACAAGGCCCCCGGAGTAGACAACATTCCATTGGAACTACTGACGGCCTTGGGAGAGCCAGTCCTGACAAAACTCTACCATCTGGTGAACAACATGTATGAAATAGGCGAAATACCCGCAGACTTCAAGAAGAATATAATAATTCCAATCCCAAAGAAAGCAGGTGTTGACATATGTGGAAATTACCGAACTATCAGTTTAATAAGCCACAGCTGCAAAATACTAACACGAATTCTTTACAGACAAATGGAAAAACTAATAGAAGCCGACCTCGAGGAAGATCAGTTTGGATTCCATAGAAATGTTGGAACACGTGAGGCAATACTGACCTTACGACTTATCTTAGAAGAAAGATTAAGAAAAGGCAAACCTACGTTTCTAGCATTTGTAGACTTAGAGAAAGCTTTTGACAATGTTGACTAGAATACTCTTTCTCAAATTCTAAGGCGGCAGGGGTAAAATACAGGGAGCGAAAGTCTATTTACAATTTGTACAGAGAGCAAATGGCAGTTATAGGAGTCGAGGGGCATGAAATGGAAGCAGTTGTTGGGAAGGGAGTAAGACAGGGTTGTAGCCTCTCCCCGATGTTATTCAATCTGTATATTTAGCAAGCAGTAAAGGAAACAAAAGAAAAATTCGGGGTAGGTATTAAAATCCATGGAGAAGAAATAAAAACTTTGAGGTTCGCCGATGACATCGTAATTCTGTCAGAGACAGCAAAGGACTTGGAAGAGCAGTTGAATGGAATGGATAGTGTCTTGAAAGGAGGATATAAGATGAACATCAACAAAAACAAAACGAGGATAATGGAATGTAGTCGAATTAAGTCGGGTGCTGCTGAGGGAATTAGATTAGGAAATGAGACACTTAAAGTAGTAAAGGAGTTTTGCTATTTGGGGAGCAAAATAACTGATCATGGTCGAAGTAGACAGGGTGTAAAATGTAGACTGGCAAGTGGAAGGAAAGCGTTTCTGAAGAAGAGAAATTTGTTAACATCGAGTAGAGATATAAAAGTCAGGAAGTCATTTCTGAAGGTATTTGTATGCAGTGTAGCCATGTATGGAAGTGAAACATGGACGATAAATAGTTTGGACAAGAAGAGATTAGAAGCTTTCGAAATGTGGTGCTACAGAAGAATGCTGAAGATTAGATGGGTAGATCACATAACTAATGAGGAAGCATTGAATAGGATTGGGGGAAGAGAAGTTTGTGGCACAACTTGACCAGAAGAAGGGGTCGGTTGGTAGGACATGTTCTGAGGCATCAAGGGATCACCAATTTAGTAATGGAGGGCAGTGTGGAGAGTAAAAATCGTAGGGGGAGACCAAGAGATGAATTCACTAAGCAGATTCAGAAAGATGTAGGTTGCAGTAGGTACTGGGAGACGAAGAAGCTTGCACAGGATAGAGTACCATGGAGAGCTGCATCAAACCAGTCTCACAACTGAAGACCACAACAACAACATGTTTTGTGTATATAGGATCTCCTTGAAGTTCGTTTTTTTTAGTTAAGTGCCAAATCTGTACGCTGAAGAAATATACTGATTTAAAAGAAACTGTTTTGTTCAGACTTAATAATTTGCAACAGAAAATAGTAATTCACTTTACTGCACTGATTAACATATTTTTCAACTTCTTCTTTACTGGATCCTGAAATGAATTGATTACTGTGTGGCTTCGATTAATTAGTTGACTGCATGTTTTCATGATATCATTCCCACCAACATACTACTGTATTCTTGCTGTAGTAGTAAAATTCTGTTTGTATGTGGCACAAGACTGGATGTTCAGACAGTCGATTTCGAGTTACAAAGTGTTTGATATCTTAGTGCTTCGCGACATGTGGAAAGGCTGATTTCCAATCACTTTTCATTCCATTGAAATACGTTTTCGTTGCAACCTATCAACATAAATGTATCATTCGTTTGTATTGTGGGAAAATTGTCATCGTTGGAAAATACTTCAGTATTTCACATGCCATATGCTGTATGAGTGGAAATTAATATTACGAGCTATGTGATCCCCGTGCTGAAATTATGTAACACAGGAATTACCAGCCCCCTCCTTGTCAGAAACGTTCAAAAATGAGGAACGCTACCTTAAATTAAAATGAGTAGCTTAAATACAATAGTATGAGGAGACAATGCTGCATAAAAACTTCAAGTGCTTGCGCCTCAACTCTGAGAGCCCATTTAAGATGGGTATGACAAGCATTTTGCTGTTTGCTGCCCGTAGCACAGCAACATGAATGCATACATTTCACAACTCTGTAACAGTGCATTTACTTGCGCTTGTGATCCTGAATTGTTCCACTAAATTCAATTGCCACTTTCTTTCAACTTCGATGACTTATGCTACACAATACTCATGTAAAATGATACACTGAAACAAAAAATTTAATTTTCAGACTTTCGGAATTCCATACTTCACATAAATAACAAATATTATTACCTTTAATGTTGCGTTATGAGGCTCAGCGACAAATACTGCAATGAGAGAGCATGTTCCAGCAGCATCTTGTTAGTTCAGTGGTTCCCACAAGTCTTGTGACGCAACAGGATCGAGAGCTCTCGGTTCTAATCACGGTGTAGACCACTACACTCGAGATTCCTTTATTCGTTTTATTTAACGGATCTGTAAATTGTCAGAACAAATTCTTTAACAAAATCTGAAAGTCATTAGTCTTTTCACAAGTTTGGCTCAGTAAGCTGTGTTAATGTCTGCTTTGTGAATGCCAAGCTCCTTCACTGTACAAACGTCTCTGAAGAACTTCGACTAGACCGTCAATGACATGAATTTTAAGTTTGTTCATCACATAGAACCCATATGGTAGGTGAATAGCTATGAAGCGAGTACACACTGATAGAAACACCAAGAAGGAAACGTGTGAGATAACCGAAAGTTGGTAGGCTTGTTTCAAATGAACACTGTTTGTGGGCATTAGTTACCTTTGAGATTGTACGTGGTGAGTTGATGTTACTCAAGAATGCCTTTAATGCGACAAAGACGCCATTATAAACACAGCACAGTGTTTGAATGAGGTCAAGTATTAGGGCTGGATGTTGCTTCTGCGATACTGCAGGAAGACTTGGCAGGAATGTAGCCGCTGTACATAATTGGTGGCAGCGGTGATACTGGGCTCCAGATGATCACAAGCGGATGGATGGCCATGTGGTACTACCAAGAGGGAAGATCGTGTTCATTTTATGTCTCTGGCGCATCCTAGTGCATCTGCAGCAGCAACCATAGCCGCAGTTGCTATTACACTGACACAACGAACTGTTACAAACCAGTTACTTCAGAGACAGCTTCATGCCAGACATCCTGCAGCATGCACTCCACCTGACCCCAAACCACTGCCACTTGAGACTTCAATGGAGTCAACTGAAAGCTTTATGTATGCTAGACACACTGTATCAACACCTGGAATTACGGTCTGGGATGCGATTTCATGTTATAGCAGGAGTACTCTCGTGATTATCCCACACTCACTGCTGCAAATTTTTACATCAATCTGGTGTTTCTACATGTTGGGCTGCCACTCATGAACAGAATAGCAGGGCGTGATTTCCAACAGGAAAACGCTCGCCCACATACCACTGTAACCCAACATGCTCAACATAGTATCGACATGTTTCATTGGCCTGCTCGATCACCAGATTTGTCTCCATTCGAGTACATATGGAACATTATCTGATGACAATGTCAGTGTCATCCCTGTACCAATTGACCAAGTGCATGAGACATGGAACTCCATCCCAAAAACTGACTTCCAGCACATGTACAACACAATGCATACACGTTTGCATGCTTGCATTCAACTTTCTGGCGGTTACACTGGGTATAAATGTAGCAGCATTTCACATTTTCTTTGGCTTACCTCATGCTTACATTAACTTGTGATCTTGTAATATTAATCACACCAACGTTAGCAACTTCTTTCCACTGTGTTTAAATTAATTCCATACCTTAAATATCACTTTCGATCACTGTTCTTCATGAACACATACCTTAACCTCAGAATGTGCAGTGTGCCTACATTATTATAGAGGACGCACTGCAAGATATTCACAGAGTTTATCTACTACATCTACATCTACATTTATAGTCCGCAAGCCACCCAACGGTGTGTGGCGGAGGGCACTTTACGTGCCACTGTCATTACCTCCCTTTCCTGTTCCAGTCATGTATGGTTCGCGGGAAGAACGACTGCCGGAAAGCCTCTGTGCGCGCTCGAATATCTCTAATTTTACATTCGTGATCTCCTCGGGAGGTATAAGTAGGTGTGATGAAACGCGCCGCTCTTCTTTGAATCTTCTCTATCTCCTCCGTCAACCCAATCTGGTAGGAATCCCACATTGATGAACAATACTCAAGTATAGGTCGAACGAGTGTTTTGTAACCTCCTTTGTTGATGGACTACATTTTCTAAGGACTCTCCCAATTAATCTCAACCTGGTACCCACCTTAATTTTACATGATCATTCCACTTCAAATCGTTCAGCAGGCATACTCCCAGATATTTTACAGAAGTAACTGCTACCAGTGTTTGTTCGCTATCATATAATCATACAATAAAGGATCCTTCTTTCTATATATTCGCAATACGTTAAATTTGTCTATGTTAAGGGTCAGTTGCCACTCCCTGCACCAAGTGCCTATCCGCCGCAGATCTTCCTTCATTTCGCTACAGTCTTCTAATGCTGCAACTTCTTTGTATACTACAGCATCATCCGCAAAAAGGCACATGGAACTTCCGACACTATCTACTAGGTCGGAAGAAATCAAATCGGCCGCAAGAAATCAAACAATGACAGTAAAATTCATTACACCACATTTACTCACTGTGCCTTGATGAAAACATTTGAATTCCTGACACAAAAATTACATGAAGAACCGCTTCTAAAAGGAAAAGGAATGAGATACACAGTCCAGTCACATTAATGTGAACACCGCCTTTGGTCACTGTCAATGTGCGGTAATCTCACACAGACAGTAGGTTGGCAGGACTAGTAGTGGAAGGCATATAAAGCATGTTGGGGGTCGTGAAAAACACTTCCATTGTTAACTAATGCGGAAACGGAGTGGTTTATTTGACGTCTAGAAGGGCATGATTATTGACTTTTGGCCCACAGGAAGAAGCATTTATGAAATGGCTAAAATTGGAAACTGTTTGCGTGCCGCAGTGGTTAAAATATACCATCTGTGGTTGAATGGTGTTATTCAAAACTGGGGCTGAGGAAACTGGTGCGCTACAGGCCAGAGATGACAGGTCTGAAGGACGGCTTTGGAGATGTGTATGAGTGAATAGATGTTCAACTGATGAACAACCGACCACAGAGGTGAATCAAGGGTCTACCAATACTGACTCGTGTGTGACTTTTCAGCAAATGTTGCTTGTATTGGCCTCCACCACAGGCGCCTTGTTTACGCTGAGTGCCGTTTATCAGCGGCAAAGTTTGGAATTGGCACGCCACCTTCACATCCACTGCTTAGGGATAGGTAGCCTTTTCAAATGAATCATGTTTTATGCTCCATTGGCGTGAAAAATTTGCAACCAAATACACTACAACAACCATCGGAAGAATCCAGGCTGGAAGAGTGTGCGTTATAGTCTGGGGGAATGTTTTGTGGCATTCTCCGTGTGACCTTGTCGTTCTGGAAGGCACAATGGATCAATACAAGCATGCGACTAAGGACCGCGTCTCCCCTGCATGCAGTTTGTTCATCCTTGGCACAATAACATATACTAGAAGGACTATGCAATGTGTCAAACATGTCGCAATGTATGTGTGTGGTTCAAAGAGAACTTCCATGGCCACTAAACTCCATGGATAAAAACCAAGTCGAGAATCTGTGGGACCATCTCGATCCAGTTGTTCGCGCTATGGACCTCAATTGTGAATCATAGCACAGCTGGCCTTGGCATTCGAGTTGGCATAGCTCCACATCTCTGTTGGTACCATTTAGATCCTCTTTGACACTCTTCTTGTACGTCTTGTAGCAGTCAACAATGCAGGAGGTCACCTTAATGTGCTTGGACAGTGTTTGAAGCAATACTAATGACTAGAGACCATGTAATATCTCTTTATATTCGATGAATTATTCTGATACAATTTTACCCTTGAATGACGTTTACTAATTTTCTATCTTCATACTCGCAGAATCCGTGCGCAAAGTAGTTTCATACAATAGCTATCCCATGAGCGCATAATTATTCTTTGTAGTACTCTCTCTGGTGGTTGTTAGAAAAAAGCTTCTGAGATTGTCTTCATGCTGATTAGACTGAGCATAGTTTGAAGAATTGTAATCTGAATATTGAGATTTATGACAAAAGATAACTGATACGAAATTGTACGATTAAAAGGGAAATATATATATATTGCTCCTTCATACAAACAATGTGTAACAATTTACATTGTTTGTCATTTGAGAATTAATGATATTCATCGATGTATTGCGTAGTTGTTAATCAGAAGGGAACTTCCGAAAGACTGGATACGAACCTGCATTTAATAATCCTGAGCTCCGTTACTTCTTCGGAAGGTTAAACTTCATCAAAACCAAATATACGCTTGATCCAAGGTTTCCCGACTGATTATACAACGGTCCCAAAAATACGAGGCATTTTATTTGTACAAATTAGCAGACTGCCGCAAAGCACGAGCCTGCAGAGAATAAGAATCATCGCCTGATTTCATTCTAACAAGTAAAATTTCTGAATCATTTTGAGTGACTGAGTTATGACTGTGTTTCCTATTATGAATGATTGATTGCTCGCACGAATCGAGAACTACATAACTAAATAATTACGTAGATAGGAGGAAAAATTACAACCAGATTATATGTGTTTCCATGTTGCATATGCATTAGCATAATTGGCTCATTTTCACCTGTTACTGCATATTTTAACTAGAAACTAGTGACGATTCTTATTTTCCCCTCTGTTTACAATATTTCAAAAATTTAGATCGGCGGTCTCTAGCCCGATCTAGTTTTCATGTCTCACAGATTGACCACGACCTACAACTGCGTGCAATCGCTAACCGAGATGCCATTGCCTAGCAAATTCTTTACAGAAAGGGAACAGGAACAGGCAGAGAGAGTCAATGCTCCTGCGCCTGCGCCCCCTGGTTAATCCCCTCCACTGTCATACCGTTCGCGTCGACAATAATTAAACTGTGCAAGCTTTTAGTCGCACGTCCATTGCTTCAGTTTAGCTTTCTATTTACTTGTACACAGTTGAACGTGTTTACGACGTGTAGTGTGTACCATGTTGTGCGCAATGCTGCCAGGAAACAGAAATATCGTTGCCTGGATAGAAGGCCATTCTGGAACATTTACACAGGACGGAATTGTTTTATACTGTCGAGTTTTTGAGAAAAACCCTTCATGCAAAAAAGTTTCAAATAGACCAGCATGTCAAGACAAATCTTCATATCGCAGGAATGCATAAGAAAGGACCGAGGGAAAACTTTTGACAACCTCAAAATGCAGTAGTAGGGATACGTCCAAAGGTAATAAACAAAAAGTCGATTTAATATGGGTCTATGTGAAGCATTCATTGCAAGCAAACTTACAAACCCTATCGTCAAGGGCATCCTGCGCAAATATTGCTTAAATCAAAATATACCAGATGAACGAATATTGCATAAAAATTACATATCGACAATTTATGTAAATATTCAGGAAAAAAGAAATACTCAAGGACAGCATTACCTGGATTTCAGTTGACGAAAGTACAGACACTTGTGGACGCTACATTACAAATTTAATTGTTGGTCCTTTAAAAGAAGAGCCTTTTTCTTCCTATCTAGCGGCCTGCAAAGAACTTGAAAAAGTAAATCATTTTACGATCAAGAGATTTGTGAATGGGGGTATTACAAAAATATTTCCAGAATCTTCTGCAGATGAAAATGTGTTTATGTTTATTTGAGATGCTGCTCCATATATAATCAAAGCAGGAAAAGCCCTCCAACTATTTTATCCCAATTTGATTCATGTGACATGCTTTACTCATGGAGTACAATGCTTTGCTGAGGAAGGACGTTCCACTCTTCTGAATGTGAGTAAATTGATTTCATCCACAGAGAAAGAGTTTCTAAAGGCTTCTGCTTGCAGTAATACCTACGAAGAAAAACTACCAAATGTGTCTTTACCTCCCAAACCAGTGGTAACTCGCTGCAGTACGTGGGTCGAAGCTGTGTTGTTTTACTATGAACATTTCGAGGCCTTTTGAGGGGTAGTAAAAGACTTCGATAGTGCAGAGGATTTGGCGATTTGCCAAGGCAAGGAAGCTTTTAATGATTCCAGTATTAAAAAAGAAATTGCTGCGCTTAGCATTCGTTTTTCCCATGCACCTGCAAGTATTAAAAAGCTTGAAACCCAAGGTTTGGCATTGAAGGAATCAATACACTTAATGAATAAAAATGTTCTTGTAACCCAGACTTTGAACCCTTGTGCCAAACTGACAGTTTTATTAATGGGACGGGTGAACTTTTACCAGAAACTATAAGTGCCAACATAGTTCCCAAATTGAAATACTGCCCAGTTACCACACTTGATGTAGAACTACCCTTTTCCGCTTATAAAAATGTTTTGATGATCGAAGACACACACTTACTACCCAACATTGGGACAGTACTTGGTATTTATGTTTACAATAGCAGAAAAACGTAAAATAAATTGTAAATGATACTTTGGCGCAATAGAATTAATTAAAAGTTAATGCTGTTCAAAAACTTCATGACTGTATGTTGTTTTTTTTTTTAATAAAATATTACAGAGTTTTTGAGTGTGCCATTCTGCGTGCGATATATCTCGAAATTGATGAAGTATATATCGATTGCTTCGCTGCGACACACTCACATCGCATCCTCATGTTACCGACAACAATAGCAAAGAAGGAAAAAGAAACGCGGTATGCATCCCCACTTTTCGAATTTTTTGAAAATAATGCTAGAAATACCCCCTTTCTAACCTCTACCAGAAAGTATTCAGAAAATGATGTCAGTGTCCTAAATGTACTGTTTTCCACATGGCCTTTGCTCTTCCTCGTAACTGATATGCACAGGCTCGACTTTGAGTTATAATGTACACAGTAAATACCATGTTTTTTATTATTTGATCTTTCATTTTTCGACACTTTTGATACATGGTTTAAGGTTTTTATGATGTACAGAATCCGGTCTCTACTAATAACATTAAACAATGTACTGAGATATTCTTATTGGATTGAAAACTATAAAATTATTTTGACGCATGCTCATTTTTTGTATTTTAGCGTAATACAATACTCATCATATAAAAATGGGTCATCTGCCTCTGTAGCCATTGAGTGTGAAATGCAAACCATAGACTTATTTTTGGAGCAATACTCGACAACAGTAACGTAATTTCTGCTGTCCAAAGCAATGAGCAGTGGCAACACTATCGTCACAGGCCTATGCTGTCGGGTACCAGCATAGGCCCCAGGGAGCTCTGGTGCACACAGTTTCCAAAGGCAGACAGTCTGCCAAGAAATCTGTTGCAAAAATGCTATTTGACGAACTGTCATGACTGGTGTGTCAGAAAGTGAAATGTGTTGTAACTATACTGCCATTACACTCACGCCTAATGCATTCAGATGAAAGACATTATGTAAATTCTAGAATGCATCGCATTCAGATGATGTGATGTTTAACACTGGACCAAAGGCGTGCATGTAGGATAACACCTCACACAAAAGAGAAGACGTCTACCAGGAACTGCCACAATGTACATTGCACAGATAGAGCTGACAGATGGACTTAGAATGCTATCAGTGTCACCATTTTGCTTGTCAAAGAGAGTACAAGAAAAGTAAAGTTTTTGGCTTAACAGTTCAGCTTTGTTTTTATCTTTTTGACTTAATCAATGTCTAATCGATCATAGATATTATAATTATACATTTGTTTTACCGGTACAGTACCCAGTTCTTTAACCAAACCTTGCACTACTGTGCAGAACAGTCATTGCTCAATGATAGAGCTAATTCAGACACTATTGTATTTACATAGAATTTTACTGAGAGTCAAGAGTAGTTTTAAATCTCTAAAGCCACTAATAAATTTCCATTTCACTAAAATATTTACAACCAATGACTAAAGAAAAAATTATGATCATTATGCTGCAATAAAAAAGAATATGTTGCAGTATTGACTGTTCTACAATATTATGAACCCCAGCATGTTCACACTCAGTTACAATACTTTTTAATCCATTTTGTCACTTCAAACGATATTATGTTCTTCCTGGCAGATTAAAACTGTGTGCCCGACCGAGACTCGTACTCGGGACCTTTGCCTTTCGCAGGCAAGTGCTCTACCAACTGAGCTACCAAAGCACGACTCACGTCCGGTACTCACAGCTTTACTTCTGCCAGTATCCGTCTCCTACCTTCCAAACTTTACAGAAGCTCTCCTGCGAGACATGCAGAACTAGCACTCCTGAAATAAAAGGATATTGCGGAGACATGGCTTAGCCACAGCCTGGGGGATTTTTCCAGAATGAGATTTTCACTCTGCAGCGGAGTGTGCGCTGATATGAAACTTCCTGGCAGATTAAAACTGTGTGCCCGACCGAGACTCGAACTCGGGACCTTTGCCTTTCGCGGGCAAGTGCTCTACCAACTGAGCTACCAAAACACGACTCACGCCCAGTACTCACAGCTTTACTTCTGGCAGTACCTCGTCTCCTACCTTCCAAACTTTACAGAAGCTCTCCTGCGAGACATGCAGAACTAGCACTCCTGAAATAAAAGGATACTGCGGAGACATGGCTTAGCCACAGCCTGGGGGATGTTTCCAGAATGAGATTTTCACTCTGCAGCGGAGTGTGCGCTGCCAGGAAGTTTCAATCTCGAGGTTGGTGATACACTAATCTGTAGCTTAGTCAGAGTTGCAGCTTAGAGCGTTGCATGATTGCCTGAAGCCCGTTAGGTAACTGTACCAGATATTTTATTTTTCTTGTGCATCATAAAATTATTATGCAAAACTACTTAACTTCCATTGACTGGAATATAAACTTTTCTTTCTCCCTTGCAATCACATGCTTTTCCTGTATACGTTTTCTCAAACTACCTAAGACAATGCACGAGAAACTGCAGTCATCCTGAAGGCACCTTATATATTTCACTCTGTACCGTGCAGTTCCCTGATGTGTAGACATAACGTCATGATTCCAAGGGGTCCGCGAATTGCACCTATTGCATGGAGCACAGACCTACATATATGTCTGTGGCATGGAAGATGCCTCCATGAGCACCTGAGAGAAGCCATATTGGGTTTTGTCAAGCTCGTTTTAGTGTATTTTATGATATAACCTCATTGTCACTTACGTCTTAATGACTATATGCTGTTTCAAAAACACTAGCACATTGAGGATCTGTCAAAAAGTTAATATTTGTTGGAATTAAACGTCACAGAATGAGCTATTGGTGTTTAAAGGTTTCACGTCAAGGATGGCACAGGACAAAGTCACAATTTGTGCAACAATACTATAGAGTAGCAGGTATCAAACTAGTGTTACATATTGCAAAATTCGAGATTGCATTTTTGTGTTTATGAGATTATAGGACTTCTTTTATTAATTTAACGCGATTAGACTGACGAAAAGACTGACATATGTGTAAAAGAATTAAATTGTGACTTAAACTCACTCTCAGCTGCCTATAAAGTGTAAAGGAAAACTTATAAACTATGGTAGTTATTTTAGGAGAATTGAGTTACTTTAAAATGCAAATGAAGGAGTTTACCTTTCTGGCAGTGAATTTTAATTTTTCACACAAATTAGAAAATACGTCACATATACAATGCATTTATTTAGCACTAGGGGGCGCTGCTCCTCAAGTATTTCTCGTAACACATACCGCAATGTAAATAATGAGGGTGAAGTAAGCTGGTTCTCTTTTTCAAAGAAAAATAGAAGATAGCAGTAGCTTCCAGATTCGCAATGAAATAACCAGGAAAACATATAACGACCTTCTGGTTTTATTTGTCTGTTAAGCTCAATTCACACCATCTAACATGTCACATCCCATCAAAACGTTCTGCAATGCATTTCAAATGGCAGCATCCACACTGTCCATCCTGTTCCAAATGTCACCTCATGTCATATCATACCACCATCAAGGTTTCTTGGGAAGAAAGTTTTGTTCCCTGATGTCATCACCCATTGTTGATCACGTGACCCCCCCTTCCCCGCCCCCAGGCTCATTTCCTCATGATAAAAGGCCAAGTTCAGATCTCCATTTTTCGTTTTGATGTCGTTTTCGTAGTTGATATCAGTTTGATGTTGTTCATTATTTGCTACAAATTGTTTCATTCATTCACTTCTTTGGATAAAATTTACAACAAATGATGAAAGATTAACTGAAGCACCGAGGCAGCAGTCGTATTTTGCTATGTGAGTGTATTAAACTACCTACCCTCTACTACACTTATAAAGTGGATTTTTATTCATATTGGTACCGTGTTTAATATTTTACAATGTAATGGCTACAAAATGAACTGAAACAAGTACTGCAGGTAGAATCTGATTAGTAAGTGGAATTTATTTGTATATATTGCCATCTATTTCTAACGTATCATAAACAAATCGACTGAAATCTTCAGGCATTGTGACAGTTGCAAAATGCTTCTTTCGCAAAGTATACATCAAGTAATGTATTATAGTTGTTTGTTAAATATGTGTTAGTGGCAGTCTTATTTATTAGTAAGATGCTCTCTGGATTGTGTGTGTAACAGGTCCACAAAAATAAGTCATCAATATTTAGTTGATTTCACTTGCTATCCCCAGTGCAAAAAGGCACTTGGACTATTAAAAGCCAAAAACAAAATGGAAAGAAAACCTATGCACCTTGAAGGGAAAGATATTGAGGGAGATTTGACTATTACGCAACAATTTGCATTGGACTTGCAACTGCACCTTAAAAAGATCAATTTTTATTGAATGCAATGACAGCTCTTAATATTATGTTCCTTTTAGCAATTCTTGAAGCAATTTGACATAACAAATAGAAAAAAAATCATGCTTCGACGCCGGCTCGATCGGTCGTGCGGTTCGAGGCGCTACAGTCTTGTGTGATCCTGGCTATAATCGATGTTTAGCATTCATACGTTCTCTCTTTGAGAACTGTGGAAATGCTTTGAGATATTTGTTTGTTTTTCTTTTATCAATAACAGAACAAGTCGTCTGCTGCAAATCCGGAAAACATTTTTAAAACGTGACAGTTATTTTACCACTATGGCTGTGAATTTCAATGTTATGTTTTGTCGGCATCCGTGCCGGGTGTCAGATTTTTTGAGGTTTCAAAGAAGATTCAAACATAAGAATACTCACTGGGTAAGAAATAATTTTAGATTTGTAACTTAATATTTCACTGATACAGTTTTGCCGGTGTTAATTGTTTTTCTTTAATTTTCTTAAGCATCTGCACCACTATTGTTTTCTGAATATACTTCGTGTTACCATTGTTTTAAACAGTATTGAACTTCTTTATAACATTTTAAATTTATATTTTTTCAAAGGTCTCGCTTTGTTCGCGTAGTGTGATAGCGTATTAAACTTATGGGCATCGGTGTATATATGTTGCTATGAACGTTCATCATGAGATTAGTTGCAGTGTAGTTCGCGAATCGAAGCTCTTGTACGTTTCCCATCCGTACACGGCGCTTGTGTGATCAGTGACAAAGGTTTCTGTAACACGACATTTAAATTAACAGACAGCCAGTAACCCATTACGTAAGAATTTTGTATAGTTATGTAGTCCTGCTAACACCTTTGTGTCATCATGTCAGGTAGCCAATTTAGTAAAACATTTTCGAGAAGTCACAGTGTATGATGATCTGAATGTCAGCTTGCTCTCAGTCACTTCTGAGCAGGATGATCTCAAGCGGTAATTATTACTTTTTTCCCTTGCCAGGACAAGAATTATCATTATCGTGAGTAGCGAAAGGGCTTTCCATTCCAAGATCATTTTATATGCATGCAAGCTGCATTCAGTATAAAAGAACAGATCTGAAAATGCTACTGACGAGAATTCTTTATAACATTACAGAAATGCAAACATGGAATGAAGTGCAATAGCCTAGGTAGCAGAATATGTGTAGGAGGACAAATACTTAGGAGAACAAGAAAACTCTCAGCGTAATGTGAAACTAAGTCAGCAGTTGGGCTGATAGCATAACTCAGTGTCAGACAATTAACGCTCCTTTATCTGTGGTGTTGTGTCATTTCGTGATATCGTTGGAGAGATGTGGTTTGCTGATCACTCTTGCAGTTATAAATTTGGCCATTTTACACCTTTTTAGTCCTCTGTTGGTCTGCGTGCAAATTGGGATGTGTTGTCAAAAAATATGACATAAATACAGTTCTCTGATTTTTCAGCATTTCTTTAAATTAAAACGAAACTGAAATAGAGTGTAAGGGAAAAGACAAATGGTATTGCCACAGAATGATCTGTATACCCTCTTAAACGTGTTCAACTTTGTCTTTTGTTTTCTGCCACATATATCAGAGAATACAATATTTGGTTGCTAACGATAAACCCCCCCCCTCCCCCCATGATCCATGGACCTTGTCGTTGGTGGGGAGGCTTGCGTGCCTCAGCAATACAGATAGCCGTACCGTAGGTACAACCACAACGGAGGGGTATCTGTTGAGAGGCCAGACAAACGTGTGGTTCCTGAAGAGGGGCAGCAGCCTTTTCAGTAGTTGCAAGGGCAACAGTCTGGATGATTGACTGATCTGGCCTTGTAACAATAACCAAAACGGCCTTGCTGTGCTGGTACTGTGAACGGCTGAAAGCAAGGTGAAACTACGGCCGTAATTTTTCCCGAGGGCATGCAGCTTTACTGTATGATTAAATGATGATGGCGTCCTCTTGGGTAAAATATTCCGGAGGTAAAATAGTCCCCCATTCGGATCTCCGGGCGGGGACTACTCAAGAGGATGCCGTTATCAGGAGAAAGAAAACTGGCGTTCTACGGATCGGAGCATGGAATGTCAGATCCCTTAATCGGGTAGGTAGGTTAGAAAATTTAAAAAGGGAAATGGATAGGTTAAAGTTAGATATAGTGGGAATTAGTGAAGTTCGGTGGCAGGAGGAATAAGACTTCTGGTCAGGTGGCTACAGGGTTATAAACACAAAATCAAATAGGGGTAATGCAGGAATAGGTTTAATAATGAATAGGAATGCGGGTAAGCTACTACAAACAGCATAGTGAACGCATTATTGTGGGCAAGATAGATACGAAGCCCACACCTACTACAGTAGTACAAGTTCATATGCCAACTAGGTCTGCAGATGACGAAGAAATTGAAGAAATTTATGATGAAATAAAAGAAATTATTCAGATAGTGAAGGGAGACGAATATTTAATAGTCATGGTTGACTGGAATTCGAGTGTAGGGAAAGGGAGAGAAGGAAACATAGTAGGTGAATATGGATTGGGGCTAAGAAATGAAAGAGGAAGCCGCCTGGTAGAATTTTGCACAGAGCACAACTTAATCATAGCTAACACTTGGTTTCAGAATCATGAAAGGAGGTTGTATACATGGAAGAACCCTGGAGATACTAAAAGGTATCAGATAGATTATATAATGGTAAGACAGAGATTTAGGAACCAGATTTTAAATTGTAAGACATTTCCAGGGGCAGATGTGGACTCTGACCACAATCTATTGGTTATGAACTGTAGATTAAAACTGAAGAAACTGTAAAAAGGTGGGAATTTAAGGAGATGGGACCTGGATAAACTGAAAGAACCAGAGGTTGTACAGAGTTTCAGGGAGAGCATAAGGGAACAATTGACAGGAATGGGGGAAAGAAACACAGTAAAGAAGAATGGGTAGCTCTGAGGGATGAAGTAGTGAAGGCAGCAGATAATCAAGTAGGTAAAAAGACGAGGGCTAGTAGAAATCCTTGGGTAACAGAAGAAATATTGAATTTAATTGATTAAAAGGGAAAATATAAAAATGCAGTAAAAGAAGCAGGCAAAAAGGAATACAAATGTCTAAAAAATGAGATCGACAGGAAGTGCAAAATGCCTAAGCAGGGATGGCTAGAGGAAAAATGTAAGGATGTAGAGGCTTATCTCACTATGGGTAAGATAGATACTGCCTACAGGAAAATTAAAGAGACCTTTGGAGAAAAGAGAACCACTTGTATGAATATCAAGAGCTCAGATGGAAACCGAGTTCTAAGCCAAGAAGGGAAAGCAGAAAGGTGGAAGGAGTATATAGAGGTTCTATACAAGGGCGATGTACTTCAGGACAATATTATGGAAATGGAAGAGGATGTAGATGAAGATGAAATGGGAGATACGATACTGCGTGAAGAGTTTGACAGAGCTCTGAAAGACCAGAGTCGAAACAAGGCCCCCGGAGTAGACAACATTCCATTGGAACTACTGACGGCCTTGGAGAGCCAGTCCTGACAAAACTGTACCATCTGGTGAGCAAGATGTATGAAACAGGCGAAATACCCTCGGACTTCATGAAGAATATAATAATTCCAATCCCAAAGAAAGCAGGTGTTGACAGAGCTGAAAATTATTGAACAATCAGTTTAATAAGCCACAGCTGCAAAATACTAACTCGAATTCTTTACAGACGAATGGAAAAACTAATAGAAGCCGACCTCGGGGAAGATCAGTTTGTATTCCCCAGAAATACTGGAACACGTGAGGCAATACTGACCTTACGACTTATCTTAGAAGAAAGATTAAGAAAAGGCAAACCTACGTTTCTAGCATTTGTAGACTTAGAGAAAGCTTTTGACAATGTTGACTGGACTACTCTCTTTCAAATTCTAAAGGTGGCAGGGGTAAAATACAGGGAGCGAAAGGCTATTTACAATTTGTACAGAAACCAGATGGCAGTCATAAGAGTCGAGGGACATGAAAGGGAAGCAGTGGTTGGGAAGGGAGTAAGACAGGGTTGCAGCCTCTCCCCAATGTTATTCAATCTGTATATTGAGCAAGCAGTAAAGGAAAGAAAAGAAAAATTCGGAGTAGGTTTAAAATCCATGGAGAAGAAATAAAAACTTTGAGGTTCGCCGATGACATTGTAATTCTGTCAGAGACAGCAAAGGACTTGGAAGAGCAGTTGAACGGAATGGACAGTGTCTTGAAAGGAAGATATAAGATGAACATCAACAAAAGCAAAATGAGGATAATGGAATGTAGTCGAATTAAGTCGGGTGATGCTGAGGGAATTAGATTAAGAAATGAGACACTTAATGTAGTAAAGGAGTTTTGCTATTTGGGGAGCAAAATAACTGATGATGGTCAAAGTAGAGAGGATATAAAATGTAGACTGGCAATGGCAAGGGAAGTGTTTCTGAAGAAGAGAAATTTGTTAACATCGAGTATAGATTTAAGTGTCAGGAAGTCTTTTATGAAAGTATTTGTTTGGAGTGTAGCCATGTATGGAAATGAAACATGGACGATAAATAGTTTAGACAATAAGAGAATAGAAGCTTTCGAAATGTGGTGCTACAGAAGAATGCTGAAGATTAGATGGGTAGATCACATAACTAATGAGGAAGTATTGAATAGGATTGGGGAGAAGAGAAGTTTGTGGCACAACTTCACCAGAAGAAGGGATCGGTTGGTAGGACATGTTGTGAGGCATCAAGGGATCACCAATTTAGTATTGGAGGGCAGTGTGGAGGGTAAAAAACGCAGAGGGAGACCAAGAGATGAATACACTAAGCAGATTCAGAAGGATGTAGGTCGCAGTAGGTACTGGGAGATGAAGCAGCTTGCACAGGATAGAGTAGCATGGAGAGCTGCGTCAAACTAGTCTCAGGACTGAAGACAACAATAACAACAACAATAAGGATAAACTTTAGTGTAACCTTGAATAACCTCAGATAATACATAGCGAAAGAAATTGTTCCCAAACTAGTGAAAATGGGAACTAATAAAATACTGTAGTAGACATGTAAAAATGGGGGTATACTCAAAAATGGAAGTGAATGGTATTCTCTTTGAAGTGTAATGTTGTATGTTGCATTTTCACTGTTTCTGTCTGTATATTTTAGTTGTAGATGTTATTTAGTCCTTGTGGGTGGCTGCTTGCATTGTGTTGCGTACTGTACCTACATTGGTCTAATGGAAGTAGCAAGTGTATTGAAAATTACGAAGCTGTCATTTTGCATTTACTAATGACTTCGTCACTGGATCTTCTTTTAAAAGGTATTGTAGTGACAGAGTGAACCTTAACAAAACATGATGCCTGTGTTAGATTTAAACTGTCAGTTTCCACTGTGGTCTGGTGTTTACAAGAATTTCCTATTTTTGAAGATGTTAAGAACAAGAATGTCTCTGCCCAAATCCACTCTTCCTTTGGAGGTCAGTTAATTGGTTTTTGTTTTGATAATATTTTTGTGGTAGTGACGTCATCCATTAGTCATTTCTTGGTATTGGAATCTGCGTCATGTAATGTCGTCAATCTTTTGGTACAGAATCATAATGTTTATTAATCCCACAAATTAATGAAGGACGATAAAAAGACACGTCTAAGTTATATATTGTAAGAAGACTAATCTAGAATATTTACAGTCTAGGTCATAAATGAGGAAAAATGTTTTGTGCATAATGTTACACATAGAGTTACAATCACAGTTTTTCCACCTCATGTTTATATGTGAAAAAATGGCATTGCAGCTGAATTTCATAAAATCTGTGTGCTCCTGTGTGCCTATGTAAGTGAAGAAGAAAGTGCACCAAGACCATGAAACTGGCACATTGCTGTAGTCTATGTCGTGGTATAGATTATCATGCAATTTTCGGGGGCCTAATGGTGAAATTGATAAGACTAAGACATTGCTATTGTTGCATAGTTATGAAACTTCACTCCCTGTATATTTGGTCTTTGTACCGGGTGCACGCAAGAACTGACACACTTTATGCTTACTGTAGCATTACTGATTTTTGATGAGAATACATTTTGGGTCACTTTATGTGCTTCAATATTTTTATTGAGTTGGATTGCCACAACCAGTCTGAAGGTTAAATAGTACCATCAATCATGTGGATTAAATACCATCTAAAACAACTGAATGGATTATCCAATAACAGTACATTAATGAAATAGAGCTGAATGTCCCTAAGGTTCTAACATTGAAGATGAATCATAAACAAACTAATGCATATCCTTTGGTTCATGAAATAACAATCTGCAACAGTTTCATCATCTTCACTGTACATTGACAGTCATCTCTGATCACTGAATCAAACAGCTGTCACAAGTGTACCATATTCTTTCAGGCATCTATCCACTGGGTAAAATGTTGTTCCTGGTAGAGGGTGATTGTTGTAAATTTTGTTTTGTCAGTTGTCTCACAATTTTCACTTCCAACTGTAAGCCCATAGTTTAGATGGATGATGACATGTTTCATGTTTTTGAAAGTTGCAATGAAAGTAACATTGTAATGTGTTCACTAGCTGCACAGTGCATATCTGATAGAGCAAACAGTGCAAGCAATGCTGCTGTAAACAGGACATCCATGTCAAATTCTTCCTTGAAAAACCAGTCATTCTTTCTGTCTACAGCTCAGACTTCATGTATCACTGTAAGATTTGTGTGGTTCAGATTTTCTTTTGTGGTTTCTCATACTATTATGATGTGAATTAGTTTCTGTCCACTTCTCTCAAGCTTTGACAGATGCATATCAGGAAACTGATGTGTTGTGTATAGCATCTATGGGAGTATAATGAATTTAAATCTTGGGGTTCTTCAGTTTCTTGTTAGATGATCAACTTGTTTTCTTCCCTCCCACTTTGCTCATAATGAATTCAGGGAAGGGGAAAGTATCTAACCTTCTTGAAAAAAGCACGTTCAGTTTTCTTGAACGTTGTTCTTTATTTATAACTCACCATTATAATTAAATTTGTTTGGAACTGTTATCTATAAGTACATGATTAGATTTACCTGCATTGATTTTGGCTCATCGGTTTGGTCCAGAGACTGTTCTCTCACCTACAAAAAGAACTCCAATTTGTAAAAAATTACAATTTTGTGAGTTCCTTCATTGTGGATGCCTGTCAATTTACCCTGAAGTATATATCAGGAAAAATCAGGGCCAGGTGGGGGACTACTTGCTCTTCAGCTCTCCATCGGTTGCATTCTAAAGCTCCCCACTGAGTTGGGCTCTTGTTGCAGATAACGTGGTTTGTGCAAAATTTATGTTGTTGCGTCACTGTCTTCTGGGAAGAGAGAACCCTGTTAGGCTACCCTTAGAATAAGATCTGTCATGAGGTCGGAGTCTGCCAAGTGATGTCCGGTGATCACGGATGTTGATATTTTCGAACTGGATGAGGATTGTTACAGATGGGTATCTTGATTTCAGCCTCAGTTGCTGCTGTTTAAGGGAATATGGATTGAAATAAATGGAGAGGGGTGGGTTGGCATTACATTTTTCCAACTGTGATTTGAAGGCTGCTAACCATCTAGTTTGGGGAGGTGTGATATTGCTCAGTAATAGCAGCCACTGGATCGGAGTTGTTCTAGTAGTTCCAGTTATGGTTCGCATTGCACAATTTAACTGTGTATCAACAAGGTAGGTACGGCAGGTATTGATTCAGTACCGTACTGTTGGGTGTATAAGGGCTTTTGGGCTGATTCTTGGCTGTAGCATCCCATGACATATTGGCCAGCTTCTGAATCAGATTAGTTTGAGTTTTGATTTTTGCTAATAATTTTTCCAGATGTTGTCTGAAGGTGGGTATTCTCTTGAGAGTCGTATTGACATACATACGACCTGGATTGTGTTTTAACCGTTTCCATCATAGTAAATGACAAGAGTTCTTTGAGATGAAATGACGTAACTTCAGTTTTGGTTGATCTGACTTGAGTCCCCATTTTTTGAAATATTCACCAATTGTGCTGAGGTCTTCTGACAGTACATCCTCAGTCTGAGTAAAACTTGGACTTTCAGTACAAAGGCAATACCATTTGCAGACATGAATTGAGAGATGTTGTTGGCGGCATGTTTGAGATGTATATATTAAAGGAACTAGTGCAGACCCTTGTGGTATGCCATTTTGTAGGCTATGGAAAATGCTTGACTACCCGTTAAGATGTACTTGGAAAAATTTGTCACTGAACATCTCATTGAGTAGATGAAATAATGTGTAAGGAATCAGCTGGTACACCTTGAGTAGTTGGTCTACTTCCCAAACTGTACCGTGGACTGCACTTAAACCAATAAATGCAGCAGATGTTTTGGGTTGTTGTTGGAATCTTCTCTCTATGTGGGATGTGGGCGAGAGGACCTGATTGTTGCAGCTTCATCCTGGTGTAAAACCAGCTTTCTCTATTGGTGTGCTATTGCATAAAAAGTTTGTAATCTGTGCATAAAGTATTCTTTCAAGGATCTTGAAGCAAATGCATAAAAGTGTGATTGGTTTGTAGCTTTCTGGCAAAGTGATGTTTTTCCCTGACTTAAAAGAGTGCCAGCAACTTTGCTTCTCTTCAAAGGTTCCAGTAACATGCAACTTTACAGGATATTGTTGTATGGATTTAAAAGCCATTGTCATGCATTTGGACCCATGCTATTAATGAATTCAGTGTATATGTTGCCTAGCCCTACAGTTTTTCTGCATTTTGTTAGGTTGTTTGCAGCACCCACTGTGGTAAGGTCTGTAATAGGAGAGAGTTGTTGATGGCTTTAATGAATATCCGTAATTGCATATCTCACCTCTCTCTTTTGTTTCTTGTCAAAGATGGTCGTTGATAGCTTTTAATACTTCTGACTATGAGTGTAGGTGGAGTTGATTATATCAAATGAGTAGGCAGCATAAGGAATATCTTTGAACAGTGTTTTCATTAAAATGTAAGTCTTTTGTAGTGGCACTAATTATTTCAGCAACTCTAGTAGGCAGCCAGATTCGCAAGAAGCAGACTCAAAGTTTCCCTCCAGTTCACAAATAATTGATCAAACTGTTAATTCCAGAATGTATATCAACACACTTCCCTACGAAAGTTTCATTTGTGGGAAAGCCCTAAATTACAATGTGAAGTGGACTCGCAAAAAATCAAAGTGCCAATATTTGTGCTGTGTGGCTACTTGCTGCCCATAAATCAAATCTCACAAACTTTAAAAAATGGCGTTCCCTATGATGTCATTCTGTCCTAGTGATATGCATTATATTACAATTTAATGAAACTTTTGGATCAGTTGACTAACATAAATCATGAGAATTTCATATAAATGATGCGCAAACAGGGATGCAACAAGGGGATGGGCTCTGACCATTGCTGTTCAGTTGTCTGCTTGAGACAGTAGTCAGAGAATGGAACACAAATATAAAGAGTGGTGTAAGATTGGATTGCAAAAAGAAGAACCTTAAAGTATATTGCATTGCCTTTGCAGTTGATATAGTCTTTTCTGCCAAAACAATGGAAGAAGCACAGGAGCAAAGCCTTGGGAGAGGGGAAAAAAAAAAAAAAAAAAAAAAAGCAGCTAAAATAGGTCTTCACGTCTCCTTCAGAAAAATCATAATAACTGTGAATAACTCATGTAAACACCTCAAAGTCCAAGGACAAAGACTGAAATAGTAAAAGAATTTACAGGGTGATAATTATTGAACTATATGTAATAAAATCATCATAATTTCTGGATGGTTTGTGTCAGGACGTTCAAACTGCACCGTTGGCCGCAGGACATGATGGGGATTACCATGGGCATATGCCTTGTTGCTGTTGGCCATTTGCCCGTGAAAATGTTAAGATACAGCGTGCAGAGTGTATAGCGCTTGTGAAAGCCCACCATGTGAGCAGTAACAGCCTAGCTGGAGTTCAAAGGAAGTTCGTGACTGAGTTCAAGCTGAAGACAACCAGTCCAAGAATGCTAACAATCAAGAATTTGATTTGCAAGTTTGAGAGAATGGGCAGTGTTCATGATGATAGTGTTGGCAATGTCTGTTGTCCAATAAAGAGTGAAAATGCCTGAAAACATTGAGAAGACATGCACTGTGCTTCAAACCAGCCCCAGGGAATCAATCAGATGAGCTGCTCAACAGGTGGGAATAAACTGGGAGACACTGTGACAAATTGTTGTTGAAGACCTGCATCTTTTCCCATACAAAATTCAAACACATCAGCCAATAAGCCCTAGGACCATGGAATGATGTGAATATGGTTTGGTTTAGCAAAAAAGCCCACTTTTATTTGGATGGGTGTATCAATAAGCAAAATTGGCACATTTGGGGGACTGAGAATCCGCATTTTGTGATCAAGAAGTCTCTTCACCCTCAATGGGTGACTGTTGCGTGCAGTGTCCAGTCACAGAATAATCAGTGCAATATTCCTTGACAGCATGGTGGCTACCGAATGCTACATGAAGGTTTTGGAAGATGATTTCATCCCCATTATCCAAAGTGACCCCTGAATTCGACAAGATGCGAATCATCCAAAATGGAGCTCAGCCCCATCAAAGCAGGAGAGTCTTTTATGTTCTGGAGGAGCACTTTGGGACCACATTTTGGCTCTTGGGTATCGAGAGGCTACTGGTATGGGCCTCAATTGGCCGCCATATTCTGCAGATCTGAACAAGTGTGACGCCTGTTTTGGGGCTTCATTAAAGACAATGTGTACACCAGTAATCCCAAAACCATTGCTGAACTGAAAACAGTCAATCAGGATGTTCCGACAATTCAGCAGGTCATGCAGAATTTCACTATTTGTCTGCACACATCATCACCGATGATGACAGGCGCATCGAACGTGTCATAACCTAAATCCGAATATGTGTAGTGATGTTTAAATGTTGAATAAAGTGCATGCCATGGTTCATGGTTTGTAAGTAATTTATGTGTTTTTTTTTTTTACACAATGTTCAGTAATTCTCAGCCTATATATATACACTCCTGGAAATGGAAAAAAGAACACATTGACACCGGTGTGTCAGACCCACCATACTTGCACCGGACACTGCGAGAGGGCTGTACAAGCAATGATCACACGCACGGCACAGCGGACACACCAGAAACCACGGTGTTGGCCGTCGAATGGCGCTAGCTGTGCAGCATTTGTGCACAACCGCCGTCAGTGTCAGCCAGTTTGCCGTGGCATACGGAGCTCCATCGCAGTCTTTAACACTGGTAGCATGCCGCGACAGCGTGGACGTGAACCGTATGTGCAGTTGACGGACTTTGAGCGAGGGCGTATAGTGGGCATGCGGGAGGCCGGGTGGACGTACCGCCGAATTGCTCAACACGTGGGGCGTGAGGTCTCCACAGTACATCGATGTTGTCGCCAGTGGTCTGCGGAAGGTGCACATGCCCGTCGACCTGGGACCGGACCACAGCGGCGCACGGATGCACGCCAAGACCGTAGGATCCTACGCAGTGCCGTAGGGGACCGCACCGCCACTTCCCAGCAAATTAGACACACTGTTGCTCCTGGGGTATCGGTGAGGACCATTCGCAACCATCTCCATGAAGCTGGGCTACGGTCCCGCACACCGTTAGGCCGTCTTCCGCTCACGCCCCAACATCGTGCAGCCCGCCTCCAGTGGTGTCGCGGCAGGCATGAATGGAGGGACGAATGGAGACGTGTCGTCTTCAGCGATGAGAGTCGCTTCTGCCTTGGTGCCAATGATGGTCGTATGCGTGTTTGGCGCCGTGCAGGTGAGCGCCACAATCAGGACTGCATACGACCGAGGCACACAGGGCCAACACCCGGCACCATGGTGTGCGGAGCGTTCTCCTACACTGGCCGTACACCTCTGGTGATCGTCGAGGGGACACTGAATAGTGCACGGTACATCCAAACCGTCATCGAACCCATCGTTCTAGCATTCCTAGACCGGCAAGGGAACTTGCTGTTCCAACAGGACAATGCACGTCCGCATGTATCCCGTGCCACCCAACGTGCTCTAGAAGGTGTAAGTCAACTACCCTGGCCAGCAAGATCTCCGGATCTGTCCCCCATTGAGCGTGTTTGGGACTGGATGAAGCGTCGTCTCACGCAGTCTGCACGTCCAGCACGAACGCTGGTCCAACTGAGGTGCCAGGTGGAAATGGCATGGCAAGCCGTTCCATAGGACTACATCCAGCATCTCTACGATCGTCTCCATGGGAGAATAGCAGCCTGCATTGCTGCGAAAGGTGGATATACACTGTACTAGTGCCGACATTGTGCATGCTCTGTTGCCTGTGTCTATGTGCCTATGGTTCTGTCAGTGTGATCATGTGATGTATCTGACCCCAGGAATGTGTCAATAAAGTTTCCCCTTCCTGGGACAATGAATTCACTGTGTTCTTATTTCAATTTCCAGGAGTGTATCTTGGAGAATGGATAGTTGGAATCCTGTGGAAAGCAAAGCAATGAAATACAAAGAAAATAAACTTGAACTTGCCTTCCAGCTAACAAAAGATACATACAACAAAAAATCCCTTTTCTGGAGATCCAAAATTACACATTGCAAGACAGTGATCAAGTTAGAAGCACTACATGCAGCAGAAACACTAAACATGACCTTCCAAGGCCAATTGGAGAAACTCAAGATAAAGGAAAGAAAAATTTTATCGAAAGTCATAGGACCAAAATTCAAAGGTAATAAGATAATATGTCAAAAATGAAACTTTTTACAAAAAAAATTGAAAAACTATCAGATACAATGTGAAAAAGGATGATAAATTTTTAAGGGCACCTTCTCGGAATGAACTTTAATAGGTGAACCAAACAAATTTTTCACTTTTTTCATAGCCACAAAATAAAACCCAGCTGGTATAAAGGAGCTGAGAAAGACCCAGGAGAACTACATATTTCAGAAAAAAATAACTAATCAATCAAACAGCTGAATTAATTACTAAAGATGAAAATATAAGCTTCCAAGACAGATCTACTCAAAAGTCCAAACAGACCCTCTCGGAAGATGAAAGGAAATGAAGAAAGAAGAAATACTGGGTACTGAGAAAAGAACAACACACAAAAAATGATTGATCCAACATTCTCCAAAGAGAGTGAGATGAAAGAAGAAGAAATGGTGCTCAAATGCATGTGAAAATTATATCAAGCACTATACATTTAAAATTAATAGGTTCTCATGAAATATAATTTTAAAATGAATATGCTATTCCTGACCTAAGACATAAGTACTCTGTAAATTTTTAATATTAAGAACAAATGGGAAAATTTAGAAAATAATTGATCTAGTTAGTGGTATAAGCATTAAATGTTTGTGAAAACATACAATTGAAAATCTGCTATGGAATAGAACAGTTGCCTTAGTTCAGGGAGATAACAGTGGTCTTGTGCTTGTTAGTTATGCTTACATGAGTATGTGGGAATTTTGTTGTCTACATCCAATGGATGACTTTGTCTGATAGCTGAGTAATATCCAGCAGTACTTTTCATTGTGCCTTTCTGCCACTCAATACCCCCTTTAAATGTTTATAAGTATGATTTGATGGAATTCCAACATCAGTCACTTGTGGCAAGAGTTACATCTATACACCAATGAAAGTATGTCATTGCGTCCTGACTAAGCCTCTTGGGCCAGCTCAGCTACCTGCCCATGTGTCTTCTCCAGCCGTTAAATATCTTGACCACGAAACAAATGCAAAAGAGGCCGTTGTTCCCTCCTGTAATCTGGATACTGGGTTCTTGTTTATTACCGTTTTTAATGAATTTCTGTTTTGTCATATTCAGTTAGTGATATTTTCTCAGCACACTGACTCAGTTGTATGAAAGTTGGGAATTTTAGAATTTTGCCCCCTTTTGGAAAAGTTCTGTGGATGCCTATGACCTACGCCAACCCTAATGGCACAATAGACACATTTGATGCAATAAGTCCCTTTAAGTTTTCCAAAATGGAAATACCCGCCCGCCCCCCCCCCCCCCCCCTTCCATACACACACAGAGAAAACTGGTAGTGCAGCATTTTTAAAGGAACTGGCGCTAGAGAATGACCTTGTAGTATTACTCAGTTCTTTCAATTTGAGCTCCGTCATTGATTTTCCTACTCGGATAACAAAGAACAGCAGGACATTGATAGATAACTTTTTTTATAGACCAGGATAAGTTTAAGGACATAAATGCTTATCCTGTTGAGAATGGTCTTTCAGATCATGGTGCACAGCTAGTTACGGTACATGGCATAGCTCCAGGCAGCATATCAAATCAGAATTTCAAAGCAGTGCGTTCAATTAACAATATAAATACTGCAAACTTTAGGGAAAGACTAAAGGAGCTAGACTGGGATGAAGTGTATATGGAACCCGATGCAAACTTGAAATATAACTTATTCCACGATACATTTTTAAGGGTATTTGAAAATTGTTTTCCCAAGAAAACAGTGAAACATAATTCCAAGAAAACATATAAAAAACCTTGGCTAACTAAAGGAATAAGAATATCTTGCAACCGTAAAAGAGAACTGTATCTAACAGCAAGCGGGAGTACTGACCCCGAAATTGTTCAATATTATAAAAACTATTGTGCGGTACTAAGAAAAGTTATTAAAAAGTCCAGAAGCATGTGTATCATGTCTGAGATCAGTAACTCTGATAATAAAATTAAAGCAATTTGGAATGTTATTGAAAGGAAACAGGGCAACCAAGAGCACAGGAAGACTTTAGTGCCATAAAACTGAATGACAAGTGTACTAACAAACAATCTGAAATTGGAAATATTTTCAATAATCATTTTTTAAATGTTGTGGAGAAAGTAGGATCTAGATCTTCACTAGAAGAGGCAAGGCTTCTAATAGAAGAGGCCATACCTGTGCAGTTTGAAACAACTGTATTTCCACGAACCTCTCCCTCTGAAATCAGTAAAATAATAAACTCACTGAAAAGTAAAAGCTCTTACGGAATTGATGGCATTTCCAGCAAGATACTTAAAGCTTGTTCCCCACAGGTAAGTAGGATTCTCAGCCACGTATGTAATAGCTCTTTGGAGCAGGGTGTTTTCCCCGATAGACTGAAATATGCCATTGTAAAACCATTGCATAAAAAGGGGGATACGTCGGATGTCAACAACTATCACCCAATCTCTCTTCTGACAGCTCTATCAAAACTTTTTGAGAAAGTAATGTATTCAAGAGTAGCCTCCCATATATGTAAAAAATAAAGTACTAACTAAATGTCATTTTGGTGTTCAGAAAGGCTTTTCAACAGAAAATGTTATATACGCTTTCACTGATCAAATATTAAATGCTCTGAATAACCGGACATCACCCATTGGTATTTTTTGTGATCTCTCAAAGGCCTTTGACTGTGTAAATCATGGAATTCTTTTAGATAAGCTAAATCATTATGGTTTGAGGGGGGCAGTGCACAAATGGTTTAATTCATACTTAACTGGAAGAATGCAGAAAGTTGAAATAAGTGGTTCATGTAATGTTAATACAACAGATGATTCCTCAAACTGGGGGGCTATCAAGCACGGGGTCCCACAGAGTTCGGTCTTAGGTCCTTTACCGTTCTTGATATACATTAATGACTTACCATTCCATACTGATGAAGATGCAAAGTTAGTTCTTTTTGCTGATGATACAAGTATAGTAATAACATCCAAAAACCAAGAACTAAGTGATGTAATTGTAAATGATGTTTTTCACAAAATTATTAAGTGGTTCTCAGCAAACGGACTTTCTTTAAATTTTGATAAAACGCAGTATATACAGTTCCGTACAGCAAATGGCACAACACCAGTAATAAATATAGAATTTGAACAGAAGTCTGTAGCTAAGGTAGAATTTTCAAAATTTTTAGGTCTGTCCATTGATGAGAGGTTAAACTGGAAGCAACACATTGGTGGATTGCTGAAACATCTGAGTTCAGCTACGATGCTATTAGGGTTATTGCAAATTTTGGTGATAAGAATCTCAGTAAATTAGCTTACTATGCCTACTTTCATTCACTGCTTTCGTATGGTATCATATTCTGGGGTAATTCATCGTTGAGTAGGAAAGTATTCATTGCTCAAAAACGTGTATCAAAATAATTGCTGGAGCCCACCCAAGGTCATCTTGCAGACATCTATTTAAGGATCTAGGGATCCTCACAGTAACCTCACAGTATATATATTCACTTATGAAATTTGTTGTTAATAATCCAGCCCAGTTCAAAAGTAATAGCAGTGTGCATACCTATAACACCAGGAGAAAGGATGATCTTCAATATGCAGGGTTAAATCTGACTTTGGCACAGAAGGGGGTAAATTATGCTGCCACAAAAGTCTTTGGTCACCTACCAAACAGCATCAAAAGCCTGACAGATAGTCAACCAACATTTAAAAATAAATTAAAAGAATTTCTAGATGACAACTCCTTCTACGCATTGGCTGAATTTTTAGATATAAATTAAGGGAGGGGAAAAAACTAACTTAAGCATTAGTGTCATGCAATATTTTGTGTAATGTAATATCTCGTACAGACATCTTTCATTAACCTTACATGTTCCACATCATTACGAAGTGTCGTATTCATGATCTATGGAACAAGTATTAATCTAATCTAATCTATGTTAGGCTGCAAGCTGGTGGCTTAAAATTCATTCCTTTAAGTGTCCCTCACCAGAATTCTGCAACACATTGAAACCAATTCTTAGGAGTTCCCGGGTGATTATTTGTGGTCTCTGGAATGTTGGAATGTATGTTTAAGTTACTCAGAAGCTCTCCCTCAACACTGCAATTAAATGTCTGCTCAAACCAAAATGCAGGCGTTCATACTGTAATCTCTCAAAAACAAACACACAGAAACTTCCACATGGGAATAATATATTAAAAACAAAGATTCCAAGACTTACCAAGTGGGAAAGCGCTGGTAGACAGGCACAATAAAATAACACACAAACACACACACAAAATTACGAGCTTTCGCAACCGGCGGTTGCTTCGTCAGGAAAGAGGGGAGGAAAAGGAAAGATGAAAGGATGTGGGTTTTAAGGGAGAGGGTAAGGAGTCATTCCAATCCCGGGAGAAAAAAGGATAGGTATATATTCGCGCGTGCGCGCACACACACACACACACACACACACACACACACACACACACACACACACACATCCATATCCATCCATACATATACAGACACAAGCAGACATATGTCTGTATATGTATGGATGGATATGTGTGTGTGTGTGTGTGTGTGTGTGTGTGTTTCCCTGTCCTTTTTTCCCCCTAAGGTAAGTCTTTCCACTCCCGGGATTGGAACGACTCCTTACCCTCTCCCTTAAAACCCACTTCCTTTCATCTTTCCTTTTCCTTCCCTCTTTCCTGACGAAGCAACCGCCGTTTGCGAAAGCTCGTAATTTTGTGTGTGTGTTATTTTATTGTGCCTGTCTACCAGCGCTTTCCCACTTGGTAAGTCTTGGAATCTTTGTTTTTAATATATTGAGGTGACCAAATTCATGGGATAATATTGTGTTGTACCTCATTTTACCCGATGTAGTGCAGAAACTCAACATGACATGGGCTCAGCACCAGCTACACTTTTGCAATTATATATGAGTATAGGAGCAACAGGGTTCAATATTTCTTCAGATGATGGAAGCCCACACTTTCACAATTATGTATGCCAGTGCAGGATTTTGTGCACAAAATGACATCTCAGTTGTATCACATAAATGATGTTCAGTGGGATTCATGTTGGGCAATCTGTGTGGCCAAATCATTCGTTCAAATTGTCCAGAATGTTCTTCAAACCAATTGTGAACATTTGTGGCTCAGTGACATGTTGCATTGTCATCTCGTGGAATTCATTGTACTGCCGGTGGTCTGCATCTTCCCAACACAGTATGTTGATGTTGTAATTCGGTGTCTTCATCAGGTGTTCCCTGCGACTGCTCGTCAAGCTGACCATGTTCCATATTTATGGCCAGGCAGTGTCTGGTGTTCCCTATGCTGTCCAGGCCCACTGTGGCCATTTATGGGAGAGCTATTTATCCGTTTTCCATCTGTGCCCATTTACACTGTTTTCCCCAGTGGTGGCCATGCCAAGGCGTTCTGTACTAGGTCCACGCCCACCAGGCAAAGATATTTTAACATCGACTTACTTCCTATGTGAAGGCCAGTTTTATGAACACACTGAAGGAGCGGCGATGAGTAGCCCCTTGTCTTCGGTAGTGGCAAACTTTTTTGTGGAGAGATTTGAGGATGAGGCACTTATAGCTGCTGCCTGCCAGTCGACCTGTTTCTTCAGTTACGTTGATGACACATTCATCAATTGGTCACATGGCTGGAAAAGACTGGATGAGTTCCTTGGCCATAGGAACTCAAGATACCTCAACATTAAGTTCACAGTGGAACTAGAGAAAGATAATCAACTTCCATTCCTGGATCTCCTGGTGAAAAGGAAGGTAGATAGGACACTAGGGCACAGTGTGTGTAGGAAACCAAAACACGCTGACTTATATTACAGGCTGTCAGCTGCCATCATCCAGTGCAGAAGAACATGTTACTCAGAACACTTGTACACCTATCCAAGACACTGTCTGATTCAGACAGCTTGGCAGAGTTAGAACATCTACAGCAAATGTTTACGACCACAGGTACTCAAACAGGGACATTCACAAAGCACTACATCTCACCAGACGACCTGATATAATGGGAGAAGAACAAAAAGAGACCAGGCGGGTAGTCTTTCTACCACATGCAGGCCCTATATCTACAAAGATCAGCAGGATCCTGAAAAATCAAAAGTGTGTTTAAGCCATCTAAAAAGATCAGGTTGCTCCTTGGAACGGTCGAGGATGATCTGGAGGTTAAGGAAACATGGTATCTGCCATATAACAGGTGAATGTTGCATGTCTGTCATCGGTCAAACCACCAGAACACTTGAAATAAGATGGAAAGGACTCCAAAAACATACCAGGCTATGACGACAGATCACTAAATCAGCAGTAGCAGAATATTCCCTAGAACTTGAACATGCCGTGAATTATGATAAAACAAGGTTCCTCACTCAGACCTTCAAATTCTGGGATAGTGTGATTACCAAATCTGTCGAAATCAAGATGAGAGAGAACCTGATCAACCGGGAAACAGGATACCAGACCAGTACAAAGTGGAATTCAGCATTAGAATTACAAAGAGACAGTGGAAAAAAGTTCTCTTCTCCATTAATGAACCTCGGACAACAAGAGATGTAATTAGTGGGATTGAATCTCTTATGGAGCATGAGGCAGTAACTACCTCCTCGGGAGACAACTGTAGTGCTCATGGACAAAAGACAGAACATCATCAACCATGTGAAACCTCAGGCATCATGCACCTTAGGAGCAGACACAGTAAAGAACTCCAGACAGTGGCCACCACCATGAGAGATTACTGTGGAGTGCATAGACGAATATACAATTCCCACAGCAGCCTGATTCGGTAGGCTGCGCACTTTGTACAGGAGTACCAAACGCACAAGTTCCGGAGAATGGAGGGGGCATTGTAGAAGGCAAGATGATTGCCAACAGTGTAAGAAACATCTGCAGCATGTCGATTGTGATGGGAATGCATCTGGCGGGCACAGACTTAGTATGGAACACCTTGACATGGCTGCCACTGGGGAAAACAGTGGAAAAAGGTGTGAATGGAAGATTGAACACCTAGAAGCAAACACCACCACCAAAAATGGCCAGATCGGTGCAGATGGCTAGGGAACACCAGACACCGCCCTGGCATAAACACGGGATATGGTTAGCTTGTTGACAAGTCACAAGAAACACCTGGTAAAGAAACCGAATTATAATGTTGAAATACTGTGATGGGAAGATGCAGATCCTCAGCAGTACACCCAATTCCACAAGATGACTCTGAATCACCAGAAAAGTCTAAAACACTAAATATGAGGCATTGTCGGCGATAAAAATTCCATCATTGTGTGGGAACATGAAGTCCATGAATGGCTGCAAATGGTCTCCAACCAACTAAACGTAACTGAGGACCCAGTCCATTCCATGTAAACACAGCCCACACCATTATGGAATCAACATTACCTTGCACAGTGCTTTTTTGACAGCCTTGGTCCATGGTCTGTGCAACACTCAAACCCTATCATTGGCTCTTACTAACTGAAATTGGGACTCATCTGACCAGGTCATTGTTTTTTAGTTGTCTATGGTCCAATTGATATGGTTATGAGCCCAGATGGAGCACTGCAGGTGGTGTGCTGTTAGCAAAGGCACTCGTGTAGATCATCTGTAACCATAGCTCATTAATGCCATATTTCACCTCAGTGTCTTAACACATACTTTTGTGGTACATCCCACATTGATTTCTGCAGTTATTTCATGCAGTGTTACTTGTCTTTTAGCACTGACAACATTTTGCACATGCTGCTACTCTTGGTCATTAAGTGAAAGCCAACGGCCACTGCATTGTCTGTGATGATAGGTGATGCATGAAATTTGGTATTCTTGACCCACTCTTGACACTTTAGAGCTCAGTATATTGAATTCGCTGATTTCCAAAATGGATTGTCACATGCATCTAGCTCCAACTACCATTCTGTGTTCAGTGCCTGTTAACTCCCATCATGCAGCCATAATCATGTTGCAAAGCATAGACTGAGTACAAATGATAGCTCTGCCAATGCACTGCCCTTTCATACCTACGCAATACTACTGCCACCTGTATATGTGCATATCGCTATGCCATGACTTTTGTCACCTGCTTAAGTGATTAATATTGCAGAGATGGCGTACACATAAGCACAGCAGAGTGGTTTTAGTGTCAGTGTTATTGCAAGCCCAGCCAATGAAAGGCTGTTAAATTAAAATGTGAAAGTAAGCACCAGTGTGCTTAATTGATATCCGAGGACAAAATAATTTGTCTCTGGTATAATGGATTTGTCACATCATGACTGTTCAACTCAGTTATAAGATGTGAAACCAGGGGATAAAATTGGGTTGTACTAAGTGATGGATGGGTGCAGGACCCTACAATGTACTCACAGCATGAGATTACTGCCACCTTGCCTGCATAACCACATATGACCACATAACTTCATGTTCGATCAGTGCTGGAGCATTACAGTGGATTTCAATCTGTCTGTGTTTTGCTGTCCAGCGCAGTTTCATGCATGATCAAACAGTGGCGTGCATTCTATTACATGGGCTGCCATTATTGAGGGAACACCAAAATCTATGAAATGAACGTGAATGCAATTGTTTGATACTGAATTGCCAACTGTAGTGTTTTCAGACCAATCCTACAATGACAACAGCATACATATGGCTTAGTACTACTTTGGTGGAAGATAGCTTGCATTCTTGAGCAGTATAGTGAGAAAACTCATAGTTAAATTGGTTGACACTAATTGCTACAACTTGCGTTCATGACTCCTACATGTTGGGGGCAACCTGAGTAGCAGCCATTGCATCAGGAAGACTTTAGAGCCTGAGGTACTGCCTTTTCCCTAGACAGCTGTGTACAAATATTTCAGTATTATATTGCCCAATCACCTGTGAGGAATGTGCAAGCGTTATTCAGCTAGTGATGGTCACAAGTGCTTTCTGCGGTGCACATTTACCTGGCATGTGATCCAACAAGCATGAGTGGGATACAGTGGTTGGCAACTTGATTGTCACATTTCTTGAGAACCAACTACTGATCCTTTGTGTATTCTTGTACAAACCTCTGATTTTATGCTGTTAGCATCATCATTCAACTTAAAGGAATTGGACCTCTGTCTATTCTGTCTTCAGATAGTTTGTGTGCATCATTTCATTGGTTGACCTATTTGATTTTATGCCGTGATGTGTAATGGTTCTGATTCCAGTTTTTGAATGCATTATGCATTTGGAACTATGTACAGGGATTTAAAGGGAAATGATCATGTAGATGTAACATTAAGTGAAGCAATTGCTCAGTATTTACACATCAGTGGAGTATTGGAAATATGTGGTTCTCTATAATGGAGACTTCACCAAACATAACTTGAACCTTTTAACTTATGGAGGTCTTTACCATAGCAATTTGGAACACAATGATTGAAAAGTGCTATACGTGCACACCATTATGTTAAACACTTCAGAGTGTTAGAAGTTAAATTAGTGAATTAATGTAGATGCCTTCTCTGTTGCAAGACGGGTACTTGCAGGTTTTTGGAAAATGGCTGCAGAAATTTTTCAACGTTATAATATGTAAAGTAATAATACAAGCATGAGTGTAATGGAAACTTAAAATTAAGCTTATTCTTGTACTAAAAATACAGAAATGTTGTGTTGGTAGAAAATTGAAGTCAGTATGTAAACACAACCAGGATCAAAGCAGTGGGAAGCAGGGTCAGTATTATTTATTTAACAGAAATAAAATTATTGCATGCATATATTTACATGTTTGTTCATATTAAAATTCTAAGATTTGTATTCATTTAAATGTAAGGTAAATTACATTATATCAGAGCATACCACTAAGTGCAACCTGCTCAGTTTCATAAGCTGTGCTGTCAGAACGTCCCTCTACCCTCCCCCTTTCAAACACCAGCTTATCTGACTTGTGTATATGAGATCTGTGCCTCCAAAAATCCCTTTTTCTACCTCCCTCCCTTCTTCGCCTCCCTCCCCTCCCCCTCAAACTTCCTTCCCCTAATTCCTTCACCCTGGTCTGCTCCATACTTCGTTTGGTACTATAAAATGTTAGAACCACTCAGATTCCCAATTTAAAATGATAATTAATTTTTCACTTTGGGAGGAAAAGTGCTAGTGCATGAGTAAAATGAATTTATTAATAGTTTTACACATTTCAACCTATAGTAGAATACTACACTTCTTAATCTTGTTTTAAAAGAATCATTACATCAATATCAGCGAAGTCCTCCATTACTAGAAAATATTTAAAGTTGTCAAAGAGGCGTGCTGAAAAGTATTGCGTACAAATTTTTTTGTGTGATACCTCTTAAAGATTTTTAAATAAAACAAATGTTATTAACAGTTTACATCTTTATCCTGCTTGTCTACGTATTTATTTCTCAATATAGCCAGTCTAGCGACGAACACGTTTCTCCCAACGAGAGGTCAGTTGTTGATACCACGACTGTAGAATGTTTGACTTTGTCGACAGAGCCACAGGTTCACCTCTGCTTGCACTGCTTCAGCACTATCAAGGAGGCATTCATAAAGTTTTGGAAACAGATGAAAATCAGATGGGATGAAGTTGGGGCTGTACGGAAGACGATCAGTGACAGTGATGTTAGGTAGTTTCATATCCTATGGGTCATTTGCATGATAAATCATAATGATGTGGAACGAGTCATTTTACATATATATATAAATGGCTACATGTTGAACATTTGTAAAGGTTTTTACCTAATTTTTTTCTGTAAAAATATCTGCAGATGTGAGTTAGTAATCCCTACTCACCACATTTTACTCATTATAGTAATAGAAATTCTAGAGAATAGAAAGAGGTATCACAGAGAAACTTTTTTAGTTTGCTTTCAAATTTTTCTTTGCTATCTGACAAACATTTTATATCCCTCGGTAAGTTATAAAAAATGTTTCATGCAACGTTGTAATAAAGGAAAACTTAATATGGACTAATGAATGTCATTTTTACTTCTGGTATTGTAATTATGCACATCATTGTTCCTTTTGAACTGCAGTGGGTTATTTACAACAAACTTCATGAGGGAATAAATATACTGTGAAGTAGTAGTCAGAATGCCAAACTCTTTAAACAGTCATCTACAAGATGCTTGTGGATGTGTGCCACATATTACTCTCACAGCATGTTTTTGAGCAGTGAAAACTTTCTTTCTTAAGAATGAGTTCTCCCAGAACATAATTCCATATGACATTATTGAATGAAAATATGCAGACTATGTCAACTTACTGATTTCTCTCTCCCCAAGATTTGCAGTGATTCTAAGGGAAAATGGGCTGAACTAAGTTGTTTTAAGCATTCCAAAATGCACTTTTTCCAGTTAACATTTTCTTCAATATGAACACTTAAGAATTTTGAAGTTTCCACATTATTTATTACTTCCTTTCCATGTGTTACACTTAGCATTGGTGTAGAACCCCTAGATATGCAGAACTGAACAGGTAGCGTCTTGTCTTTTTAAAATTGAGCGTGAGACGATTCACAGAAAAGCAGTCAATGACAGTTTCAAGAGCATTGTTTACTATTTCTTCTGTTTCTGAACGTGTGCTTGGGTTGATAATCCAACATGCTGGATTGTGGCAAATGTTGCAGCACTCATATGTGGTCTGACATTGTTATGATGAATGAGAGGGTGCTGCATTTGTTGTCAAACTCTTCAAATTCATAACTCAATTACAGCAGCCTGTTTCCACTCACTGACATAGTAATGTTACATATCACCCTGTTACATGCTACAATTTGGAGCCCTTTAGTGGTAAACGGCTGCTAATATATGGACATGAAGAATAAAGATGTAGAATGTGAATAACATTTGTTTTATTCAAACATAAAGATTTGGGGACATTATTTTTCAGCAAACCCTCATATTTATTCTTCACTGATTCTGGAAAATGTCTAGTGCATGATGTCTTTTTCTGTATTGCATCTTTCCTCAGTTTTGATTTTTGTATCTTTTTTTTATTTTTGTATTGGAGATGAAGGTATTAAAGTCAGGTAAATATTAGATCACAAAATATTACTTAAGTCACAGAAGTCTACTTTATAACTAAAGACAGCATCTTACATCTGTGCTTCTGAGTATTAGTGTTTGAAAAGAGATTTATTTATTTTTGTTCATTTTCATAATAACTTTTTTTAAATATAATCTAAAGGAAACAATACATGAAACTGAGAGCTCATGTTAACAATGCTGTAGCAATTATTCCATAATTATCATTTGTTCTGTCTGTATTTCAGTCTGTCATTGCAAAGAGGAAATCACCGAAAGATAAAGCATTAGAACATTTTGATGATTTTTACAAATCTATTTATGGGAAACAATGGCCATCAATTCGGATTGGTCTGTTGTCTCCTCACAAATATTGTGCAGTCATTAACAACTTTGGAGATACTGAAACAACTGTGGAAGACCTAGAGGTGAGTTTATAAAACAGCCAATATTAGGAGCATTTGATGTGAGCTACATATGTGTGTCTGATCATACTCATTAAGTTTCAGCAGTTCAGATATCAGGTTTTATTTTGATGTAATTATATGGTTGTCATATTCTCTAATTTTTTCACATATCATATTACTTAGATTCCATCTTGATTGAAAACTTGACAGTGAAATGACTTACTATAAAAATTACCACTGAGATATGACTGTGATGAAATGTTTATCTGAACATCATTAACAACCACCATGACAGAGAGGCAGCATGAATCTAACTATTTCCCATATCCCCTTGGGAAGTTCACAACTCTTTTATGAGTACAGGTGTGGTGAGTACAGGGCCCAGACTTTCCCCCCTGCGGGACCAGGGGTTAGAATAGGCCCGAGGTAGTCCTGCCTGTCGTAAGAGGCAACTAAAAGGAGTCTCACACATTTCGGCCCTAAGAGTTCAGGTCCCATTCTATGGTTTGACCTGCCACTTTCAAAATTATACAGAAGTGCGAGCCGTATGGGGAAGGATTCCTTACGTGGTGCACATGTTATCCATAGTGCCCTTAGATTCAATCTCCTGACTCTCTTGTCCTGGCTTTGCATCCCCACCTGTGATTCAAGTATTTGGGCAAGAACACTTTCTAGGGTATGTCAACTTTTTTCTGTTGTTTCCTGTCCTAGGGCTACAAAACAGAGAGAGCCATAGTTGCCTCAGTTTTTAGTCTGTAGCAGAACTGATGGAGACTCCTTTGTATCGACAAAGCCTAAATTTTTTTGTTGAACACCTTGAGGATAAGTTTGGAGAAGTGACAGCATCGTCCAAGATGCGAAACAGCGCACTCTTGATTCGGACAGCAGCCCCAGCCTGACCTTGAGGGTTACTTGTCTGTGACAAGTTGTGTGATATTTCTGTTTCTGTCACTCCCCATAAAAGCCTCGACATGGTCCAGGGGATCATTTTCCATCCCAATCTCCTCTTGTAGTCTGATGATGAGCTCCGTGCCAATTTAGAATGATGGGGTGTTCTGTTCATCTGGCCCATTTACAGGGGACTCAAAGACAACAGGGTTGCTACCGGTGCCTTCATCTTGGCCTTTGAGGGTGATTCATTGACTGAAAAGTCAAGGTGATGTTTTACCGCTGTGTCATTGAACCATACGTCCCTCCCCCTATGTGGTGCTTCAAGTGCTGGAAGTTCGGGCACATGTCTTCCCGCTGCACTTCCAGCACCACATGTTGACACTGTGGACATCCTCTGTGTCGAAGAATTACCCACCAGCTTTTTGCTCTCTCAAACGGCGGATGGAAGGGAAAGTCCTCTTGTTCACTACACGCCACAGTGAACCCTATAATGCCCCATTTACAGAGTGGGAGCTCCCCAGTGCCCTTGCACATTGCCTCGACACAGTTCCTGGGCCAGATCGGATCCACAGTCAAATGATTAAACATCTCTTGCCTGACTGCAAGTGACATCTCCTCGTGATCTTCAACTGGATCTGGTGTGATGGAATCTTTCCCTCGCACTGGCAGGAGAGCACCATCATTTCGGTGCTCAAACCCGGCAAAAACCCGCTTGATGGATAGCTGTTGGCCCATCAGCCTCACCAACGTTCTTTGTAAGCTGCTGGAACATATGGTCTGTTGGCAGTTGGGTTGGGTCCTGGAGTCACGTGGCCTACTGGCTCCGTGCCAGGGCGGTTTCCGTCGGGGTCGCTGTACCACTGAAAATCTTGTGTCCCTCGAGTACGCCATCCGAACACCCTATACCAGATGCTAACACCTTGTTGCCGTCTTTTTTGATTTACGAAAAGTCCATGACACCACCTGGCGACATCATATCCTTGCCACATTATACAAGTGGGGTCTCCAAGGCATGCTCCCAATTTTTATCCAGAATTTCCTGTCGCTTCATGCATTCCGTGTCCAAGTTGGTACCTCCCATAGATCTCTCTCTCTCCCCCCCCCCCCCCCCCCCCCCTCCAATATACAAAAGAAGGCAGTCCCTCAGGGCTCTGTATTGGGTTTATCTCCATTTTAAGTGGCCATTAACTGTCTAGCAGCAGCTGTAGGGCTTGCCGTCTCACCCTCTCTGTATACAAATGACTTCTGCATTTCGTACTGCTCCACCAGTACTGGTGTTCCTGAGCGGCACCTGCAGGGAGCCATCAACAGGGTGCAGTCATGGGCTCCAGCCCACGGCTTCCAGTTTTCGGCTGCAATGTTGTGTGTTATGCACTTCTGTTAGCGTTGTACCATCCATCCAGAACCAGAAAATTACCTTAATGATGATCCACTCACTGTAGTGGAGACATATTGATTCTTAGGACTGGTTTTCGATGCTTGATTGACTTGGCGTCCTCACCTTCATCAGCTTAAGCTGAAGTGCTGGCAGCACCTCAATGCCCTCTGCTGCCTGAACAACATCAGCTAGGGTGCAGATCACTCTGTTCTTCTGCAGCTCTACAGAGCCCTTGTTCAATCACGTCTTAACTATGGGAGTCTGGTTTATGGTTGGGCGGCGTCCTCAGTGTTGCATTTACTCAACCCAGTGCACCACTGTGGTGTCTAACTAGGGATGGGAGCTTTTGGGATGAGTCCGGTGACCAACATCCCGGCAGAGGCTGGAGTCCTTCCACTGCAGGTCAGGTGTGCACAACAGCTCTCCAGTTTCATTGCACATGTTTGTAGTTCTTCTGCACATCCAAATTACTGCCCCCTTTTCCCACCCATGGCGGTTATTCTCCTGTATCGGCACCCCAGGTCAGGGCTTACAATTGCAGTTTGCATCTGATCCCTTCTATCTGAACTGCAGTCCTTGCCTTTTCCAGCTATACTCGAGGTTCATTCGCATGCACCTTCATGGTATACACCTAGGCAGCAGCTTCGCCTGGACCTTTCACATGGCCCAAAGGACTCAGTTCACCCCGCGGCTCTCTGCTGTCACTTCCTCTCGATTCTTGACACCGACGGCTCAATGGCTGATGGTCACATCAGGTTTGCGTATGTCCATGGAGGACATATTGAACAGCATTCCATGCCTGATGGCTGCTGTGTTTTCACTGCAGAGCTGGTGGCTATATCTTGTGCTCTTGAGCACATCCGTTCATATCCCGGGGAGTCATTTCTTCTGTGTACTGACTCCTTGAACAGCTTACAAGCTATCGACCAGTGCTACCCTTGTTATCCTTTGGTAGTGACCATCTAGGAGTCCATCTATACATTTATAGCCTGGAACAGTCCGGTTGTTCAGTGGTGTTTGTGTGGACCCCAGGACACGCCGGAATCACAGGCAACAAATTTGCTGACAGGCTGGCCAAACAGGCTACACGGAAACTGCTTATGGAGATCGTTTTTACACCATCAAGTTTTTCGGCTTTGGGAGATGGAGTGGCATAGTCTCAGTATGCACAACAAACTATGTGCCATTAAGGAGAGCAAGAATGTGTGGCAGTCCTCCATGCAGGCCTCTTGCAGGGACTCTGTGGTTCTATGCCGGCTCTGCATTGACCATGCTTGAGCGACCCACGGCTACCTCCTGCTCCGTGAAGACGTACCTTAGTGTCAATGCAACGCCCGTTTGACAATGGCCAACATTCTGGTGCACTGTCCCACTTTGACTGCCCTGCGACCGAATCTTCGGTTACAGGACTCGTTGCTACTAGATTTATCTGATAACACATCATTGGCTGATTTAATTTTACGTTTTATTCCTGAGGGTGGATTTTATCATTTGATCTAAGTTTTAGCACATGTCCTTTGTCCCCCTGTGTCCTCCATCCTAGTGCTATTAGGGTGGAGGTTTTAATGTGTTGCAGAGTGGCTGGCTTCTCCTTTTTATTCTCATGGTCAGCCAGCCATGGTAATCTGTTTTGTCATTTTAATGTCTTCTACCTGTTTCTTGCTGTTCTGTGGTTTTCTTCTCCCATTTTGCCCGTTTAAGTGTTTGTTGCCCTTTTTTTACTCGGAACAAGGGACCGATGACCTAGCGGTTTGGTCCTTTCCTCCCTCTTTTCAACCAACCAACCAACCAGGGCCCGGACTTATTGCAGTACTTAGTTCCTTTTTTGTACTATAATCTCCGACTATTATCTTTCTTTATTTCTCTTTTTTTCTCATGGTGTCACCCTTTGATGCTGATCTGACTATTTCACCAGGTTCTGCTTTGTTTCGTCGATATCTTCATTCATTTTCCTTACATCACTTTTTGGCTTAGTTGGCCCGCTTTCACGTTTGACCTTGAGTTTCAAAAATTTTCCTGTGTTGTGGACCAGATGGGGAAGAATGGTTTAAATAGTGCCTACAACATGCAGTGTTGACCCTCTGTGCAGAATAACAGCACAGACTCATATATACATATAATGCCAACACAGTGACCAATTCGTCATTGTGGGGCCGTTACACATACCCTTTAGATCTAGCCTCCTGAAAACACAGGGATCACACTTCTAATATCTGAGCTGCTAGTTCATTGTGCATGTCAAGGACTAGATGCCTGTCTTCCTGGAGCATCGTGCCAGATGACCTTTGCTTTGACTGGGTGGCACCTGTGGGGAGGGCCCTTGCTTGAATTAAGTGATGCCAGGACGGACATTTTGCACATTAAATTATGAGAGTAGTCAATATACATGAGACTTAAACAGTTGTGAAAGAATTTCATAGTTTCTTTCATAACACAAGCAACAAAAAAAGGCATTTGCATTTCCTGGTTGGAGACTTGTATAAAGGCACTGAATATCATATTGTGTTATTGTGTTGTTAGTACCTTGTCCAACCTCAGTTCTTTCTGATTAGCTCAAAAATTCTCTTCAGCACTGATTTTGATGGGGGTTTGTAGTTCTTGCAGTAAAATTGTCATCACTCTTCTCGTACCACACTTTTCAGCTCACATATGGCCTCAGATTGCCTTCCATTGAATAAATACACCTTGCAAGTATTCCCCGATGGTTTTCCACAGGATTCATATCCAGGTTATGGGCAGGCCAGGGGAAGACATTGATATCTTTATCTTCAAATCACTTTTGACTGTAGCAGAATCATGCACAGATGCATTATCTTGTTGAAACATTAGACTTTTGATCCCTAAGTCCTTATACATTCTAATCAAATCTCTCTCTAGCATCTTAGTGTACATGTTAGAGTTAACTGTAGTGTTCAGGCAAGCAGTGCATGACTTACCTTTAGTGCAGAAGGCTTTCCAAATCATAATACTTCCACCACCAAAATTTCTGCATGTTCTTACCTGCTGTTCTATTCTCACATCATGCCACTAATATCAATATCTATCTCTCCGTCTAAATTAAACTTTTCATGACTGAAGATCACTTTATACCATCCTGAAATCCATGACATCGGTTTTTCAGCAAACTCCAATCTATCCCGTTTATGTTTGGATGTTGGAGCAAGTTTCTTGAATGCAAGATGTTTGTCATTTGACAAAATTTGTCGTACACATCTGGCAGTTACTGACAAATGCAAATCATCGACAAGCTGAGAAGAATAATGAGTTTTGGCCCTTGCTTTGCACAAAAGAAACTGTTTAGATGCCTCATATAATTTTCTACTTAGCCCATATTTTATGTTCTGTTTATATTGTGCACCAATTCTAATGAAATTATCAATTACTGTGCCCAAATGGTTCAATTTCTTCGTGATTAGAGAGTCCTAGTTCCTTGAACACACCAATTTTTGCTTTTCCACCTCATGAAAACTGTTTTCTGTGTGGCATTGTTACAATCATGGTTTATGTACACAACACACACTGTCACTAATGATATCTGGTTTCCTATCTGCAGTAAAGGCACGTATGCACACACAAACACTGCACAGAGCTGACTGCCTTTATACTGAGTTCCACCCTCTACCACGTAAATCATAAAAGTTTTGTATATATTGTACTGCTGACATCAAATGCAATACCATTTGACTGCATTTGTCAGTGTACTGGATCTCGTGCTATTGCATTTGTACTGTGCACAAATATTCCAGCTGACAATGTTAATTTTCCTGCAAAAATCCATACCTTTATACTGATTTCCATTTCTGTAAAAAAAGATTACACAATGGATCACTGTTTATTAAGGCCTCCTCTGCTGCACAGTATCAAGCCCTTGAGACATGTGACTGAGCGGGGTGGCGCAGTGGCGCATTCAGGATGACGATGGTTCAAACCTGTCTCCGGTCATCCTGATTTAGGTTTTCCGTGATTTCCCTAAATCATTTCTGGCAAATGCCGGGATGATTTCTTTGAAAGGGCAGAGCCAATTTCCTTCCCAATCCTCCCCTAATCCGAGCTTGTGCTCCGTCTCTAATGACCTCATTGTCGACAGGATGTTAAACACTAATCTTCTCCTTGAGGCATGTGAACAACTGACCCAAATAAAATGTTGAATATGGTGCAAGGAGTTACCTTTCACAGATACGTCGTTATCCTCCAGACAGGTGAGGGGCTACAAGCTAATCTCAAGTGACAAGGTGTACATTCTCTGTGAAGTGTACAAAAAGGTCCCAGAGATAACTGAAGCAACATAGCCTTTGAACGAAGTGTTCTGCCAGAAAAAGGTAAAATTATGATTAAGGGGTGTCACGTGAAACTTTGTCCCGCCACCCATTATGTGTTTCCATATCCTTTTGTGTCTTCCTGCTCCCACTGTACGACAGACCCAGTATGCAGATCTGCTATCAATCACTCCATGAATGTCGTCCTTGTCGACAACTGTCTGTGAGTGTCAGTTGTACTGAATACCATCCTCTATGTTCACCAGTCTGCTCAGTCTTCAAAAAAGAAAAGAAAATTTAAGAATATAAGCCACTTGACTGCTTGTCATATACTGATATATTGAGGCAAAGAGAGAGAGAGAGAGAGAGAGAGAGAGAGAGAGAGAGAGAGAGAGAGAGAGAGAGAGAGAGGGGGGGGGGGATCCTGTGGACGTGATGACCATCTGCGCAAAAGTCACTGCTTGCTCCACCCTCCACCCCACCCCCTCCCTTCCCCTCACCCACCTTATTGTTTTCCAAAGCAAATCTACCACCATCCTCCATTCTTGTGGTCCGTGCAACAACATATTAGGAAGCACTTCCCACACTCAACTGGAGAAGCAGCTTTCTCCTCCGAGCGCTATAGGTGATAGGCTTCCACTCTGGACTGCTCTCTCCAGAAACCCATAGAGCAGAGGCCTGACACCAGCCAGTGGCTGAAGGAGTTGCAGCCTGTGGGTCCCAGGGCAGTCTGCCCTTCATCTCTCCCCACACCTAGAGTTGATAAAACCTCACCAAAAGTTGTGAAAGAGAGGAAGAAGAAGAATTTGGAGAAGGCTACTTCAGTGATCCTGAAGTGCTGGATCCCCTGATGCTGGTGAATAATGAGCCAATGTTTATTGATAGAGTCCTGCCTGCACTGGTGACATTTAATGGTCCTGGGATGTGTCCAGTGCTCCTGGCCCCTTCGTGCCTAACGAGAACATGCTCAATTTGCTGATGCAATGCAACTGTTTATGAATATGCTGTTACTTGCTGGAACTGCAACATCTGATTTCCAGTTATTCTGCAGTTTTTGCATCACCCTCCAAGAAAAACTTCACTGACGACCATTCCCAAATGCTTTATAGTTACTGTGCATTCTGTTGAAACTGTACTGGCCTCAGTAGGTCAACAGAAGGGGTCTGTACATTAGTTCGCACAGATGCCCCCAGTGGGTGGATTCCCCTCCATACCATGTTAGAAGCAATAGTGGTGTGAGTGCGAACTACCACATTGATCAGCATTTGTAACATTTATTTACCCTTGAGATGACCACCTGAATCCAACAGCTGTGCCCTCCCCCTCCCCTCCCCTTCCTTGTCTCCTATATGGGCGTCTTCAGTGTGCACCACTCCCTGTGGGGAAGTAACAGTTCATGTGGTAGGTGCCTTTTGATGGATCAGCTTTTTTCTGATTTTGATTTGTGCCTCCTCAAGAATGGTACTCTTATCCTCTTCAGTGCCACTGTTGGCACCTTTTTGGCTGTTGATCTTATGATCTCATCCCCCAATCTGATAGCTTTGCTGCATTGGTCACTCCCCTATGATCTTTGTGACAGTGGTCACTTCCTGGTGATTCTGCCACTGTCTTGTCACTGCCCGACAGACCGATTACTACGACGGGCTGTTTGAAGAGCCAACTATAGTTACATACCTCTACTGTCACCATCACCCTCTCTCTGTCAGATTACATCGATGAGGTTGTGGGAGGTGTCACCCGTGGTGCTGGAACTGCTATTCCTCTTTCTATAGACACCCAGGCACTGGCAAGTCCCATGGTGGACCAGAGACATTGCTACAGCTATTCAGGATCATCTTAGGGCTCTGCAAAGTCTCAGGCAACATCCTTCACAGTCCACCCACCTAACTTTTAAGTGACTCCACACTAAGGCTCACTTTCTAATTAAGTGCACAAGAAAGAATACAGGGAATGCTATGTTTCCTCCTCGGGAACATATGCCTCTTCTTGCCTGTTATGGGTCAAGCTCTATAGTCACTTGGGACAGCAAAGATCACTATGTGTTCTGGGTCTTATTCTTCAGTGTGATCTCTGCACTGAGGCATGGGTTGTTGCTGAGCACCTTGTGACTCATTTTGCAACATTGTCAGCATCCTCTTCTTACCCAGCTACCTTTCTAACGCAAAAACAAGAATTTGAGGACATCCCCCATGCTTCACCCCTTCCTCCATTAATCCCAATTATATAATGAACTACTATGAAATTTTGATTGACTGGAAACTGCTTCAGGATCTTACCTCTTGTCTCATCTTGCGGTAAGGCCCTGGGTCCAGATTCAATTCATAATCAGATGATCCAACATCTGAATGTTACACAAAGGCTACATCTACTCAGGATCTTCAACTGTATTTGGCTCAAAGGCATCTTCCCTTCACAATGGCAAGGTAGTATCATTGTTCCAATCTGTAAGCAAGGCAAAAACCCACAGTCTGTTGACAGCTACCAACCATTTAGCCTCATCAACATGCTCTGCAAACTTCTTAAAAAAATGGTTGCACACAGATTATGCTGGATTCTTGAACCTCGAGGCCTTTTGTCTCCATTTCAATGTGATTTCCAGAACGCTCAATTTACAAATGACAGTCTGGAAATTTAGAGCTCTCTACCAATTTTTATTCATCAGTTTTTATTCCTCCGGATGTTCTGGGTTGGAATTGATACTGCATTTAACTCTCAATGGGTCCAAGAGAACTACACCCCACAGGGCTTTCTGAGGAGTGTCGCAGTCCTCATTGCCGTCAACAGACTAGTTACCTACGTTGGGTCACTGACATCCACGCACTGTATGTTGACGACTTTTGCATTTTGTAGAGCTCTTGGTTGAACACTGTTTCCAAGGCACCAGTGAAGGGCCTCTGCTTGGACCTCTTCCCATGATTTCTGATTCTCTTCAGCAAAAATGCAGGTCATGCACTTCTGTCAATTTACCACAGTCCACCATGGCCCATAACTCTGCTTGGCTACCCAGCTCTTGGTCATTGTTGCACAATCCCATTTTTTGAGCCTCCTCCTTGGTAAAAAGCTGAATTCTCTGCTCCATATTTGTCAACTAAAAACCAGCTGTTTGTGGAAGCTTAATATTCTCTGCTCCCTTGTCAATACTTCTCGGGGTACAGAGTGTGTTACCATTCTTTGTATTTACTGGCACCTTATCTAATTCCAACTGAACTATGGTTGCCAAATTTGTATCTCAATGGCACCTTAAGCTTTGAAATTATTAGACCCAGTCCATCATCATGGTGTTCAACTTGCTCTTGGCATCTTCCAAACTAGTCCCGTAGGCAGTCTCTTTGCTGAAATGGGACTCTTTCCCCTTCAGCTCCAAGAGTATCACATATTGCTTACTTACACACCATCTGACAATTTCCTCTCATCCAACTTATCACATTCTTTTTGCATATGAGTGGTGTCAACTTCCTGACAGTCACCCCTAAGGTGGAATCACCAGTTGTCCTTTCTTGTGTTTCCCTGTAGCCTCCCTCCCCCCCCCCCTCCCCTCTCCCCTATTGGTTGGTACCCAAGCCTCAAATTAGAACTGGTCTATTCCACATTCTCAAAGTTTCATTCACTCCCATGGCCTTTAGCTGTCTGTTCCTTTCGGTTCTCCAAGAGTATTGGAGTACTACTGTGATTTACACTTTTCGCTTTAAAACCATGTCCTGCTGGTCAGGAATAACATTTGTCATTGGGAACAAGTAGTGTTTTTACGGCAGAACTGTTAGCTATTAACGGAGCCCTACATTTTACTAAGCAAGCCTCCCTTGACCACATTTTAATTTGTAGTCACTCAGTAAACAGTCTATAGTTCATTGACCACTGTTACTCGTATCACTCTAGACTCTGCTATCCATGACCTTCTCTTGGCCCTTAGTCATACGACCTCTGGGTATCTCAGGAATGAACTGGCTGACTGTTCAGCTAGAGAACCAGTTTATTGTCCCACTTTCACATTGAAAATCCCAGATGTCAGTTTGTGAGTGCAAATAAGGCCTCTGCTTACTCAGAGATGGAACAATAAATGATGGGCTGCTGCCCCCCCCCCCCCCCCCCCCCCAGTAGACTTCACACTATCGAGGTGACTACCACAGAGAACAGTGCACAATGAGGGCTAGGGGAGGCAAATTGTGAGGTGGTGACAGGACACAGGAGGCAGAAACAGTTGGGTGGATGGTGTGGTGACAGTAGGTTACCATTGGTTGAGGCCATTTCAGGAACAGAAAGTGCATTGTAAGCATAACTCTCATCTGCGCAGTTCATAAAAGCTGATGGTGGAGGGGAGGATCCAAACTGCTCCGGATTGTGAAGTAGCCGTTGAAATCAAGTATATTATTCGCAGCTGCATATTGTGCCACACAAAGGTCCACTTTGCTCTTGGCCACAGTTTGGTGGTGGCCATTTATATTTGTGGAGAGCTGGTTAGTTAATCATAATCAATACAAAAAGCTGAACAATGAGCCCAGCAGGGGTGGTGTATAACAAGGCTGCTTTCACAGATGACCTGGCCTCTGATGGGGTAGGATAAGCCTGTGACAGAATTGGTATGAAGGATGTGGTTCTGTTGGTCTAATCTAGGTTGGCATTGGGTGACAAAAGGGGTTCTACTTTGTGGCTGGTTCTTGGGGGTGGTGCGAGGATTGGGAGAGTGTGGTGATATGGAATGGGAAATATGTTTATGAACTAGGTGTGGGGGATAGTGTCTGTCTGTAAAGGCCTTTGTGAGACTTTAAGCATACTGAGCAAGGTAGCTCCCGACTCAGCCCTCTCTGGGTGGACAGCTGTCGAAATGACGGGTTTTATGTGGACAGAGGTGTAGATGAGGCCACCAGGGATGAGCAGCTCAGCATCCAAGAAGTTTGCAAGTTGGGTTTGGTGGGTTTAGGAGGACCAATTGAAGTGGATTTGAGAGAAAGTGTTGAGACTGTGAGGAAATGAGGATAAGGTGTCATGGTGCTAAGTACAGATCATGAAGATATCATTAACGAACCTAAACCAGACCATAGGTTTAGGGTTTTGGGAGGCTAGGAAGGCTTCCTCTAGGTGACTCATAAACAGGTTGGCATAGGGGGGCACCATATGGCTGCCCTTGGCTGTGCTGTGGATTTGTTTGTATATCTACCTGTATATATACCTATCTTGACATCATATCTGATCTCATAGGTAAATAATGCTGATGATAATTACACCATGTATTTAAAGCAAACCTGATTTGCATCCTCACGGTGGTGCTACTAGCACCACTCTTACGTGACTGGCATGAAATGCGAACAGGTTTCATCTTTCCAATGTAGGAACACACCTACCAACTTTCGTTTATGTCATGCAACTCTTTTTGGTATTGCAACTACTTTTCTGTTAGTGTATATACTTCACCAACAAAACCCAGCAGACATTGTCCTGCCCTTGTATATTTATTTACCTCTGCATATATCAAAAAGGATGATCTGTATGTAATCTAGAATCTGTAATTCAGTGTGGAAAAATAAAAGATTATTCATACTGATGAAATTCCATTACTTTTATTGGTATAAATTGATGGTGAACTATATACATTTTTAATTCATAGATCACAAGAATGAACAATGTGTTTGACTGTTCCATTTGCTGTGTGATTGAGCCAATTTAAAATAATGCAAGGTAATAATAACATTTAGTGTAAAGCAAGTAGATAAACAATATTTTTGGTTTCCTGATTTGATGTATAGATCTGGAGAGTTTCAAGAGTTCCTTCTCTGAAACAAACAACATATAAATGAACATGGATTTTATGAATTTAATCTGGCAATGTGCTGTCCCTGCCCTTGAGTTTTGTTGATTGTTATCATGAAAGCAAGACACACAAGAATCTATACCGTTTGAATGCGAAGGACAAATCAGTGGGAATCATTTGAATGTGTGGAATCAGGCTGTCTTCTCCTTTATGTTTGCCATTAATTATTGTTGCTTCAGTGACATTTGGCATTGTTTTTCTCCCCCCTCCCCCTTCCCCCCCTTTCTCATGGAAAATCTTGTTCTGTTGTATAATTTTTGTATGTTGAAATTCTGAAGGAGCAGTGTTGGTGAGCCAACTTCCAGTGAAATGAGAAATTTATGTGCTGCAGCCCCATCAAGCAGCTAAAATATCTTTCGCCTGTAAACATCAGAAGGATGGAATATCACTTGCCTGTAAACAACAGAACAATAGTTATTCATATCAGTGACCAGCACTCAACAAAATGAAAATGGTAATCCATTTCAAACTGATTCACCAATTAAGTCACATCCATTGTTTGTTATTATTGAGGGCTGAGGTGTTGATGCGTTTTTTGTGATCAGTTGAATAGTTTGGAAGTTGATATACTGCACTGTCATCTAGTGGTGAGTTACAGCAAAATGGATAGCACAAAAGCCTTCTCCATTAAAAAATACAGATATGTGCCAACTTTCATGGTGATTGGTGAAACTTTGTTGAATTCAATTAATCTCAAACAGATAAATTAATAAACGTTTTTGGAGTAGAATTAGCTACCTGAATGTTAGCACAATTTTAAATTATGTTAGTGTTAGTTTAAAAGAATTTTACCTCTGTGTATTAAATTAGTCAGAATGTATATTATGTGGTAGAAACCGTACTTGATTCCATAATTAGCACAAGCAATTCTGCCATCTTAGGAAAATAAAATAAATGTAATTTTTATGAGATTTGAAAGGACTGTGAAATGATACGTAAAGTGGCCTGTCTTAAAGAAATATTTGTGCAGATTCCAAAACTGGTCTTACATTTAGGGAGTCTGTAATATTTCCAAAGTTATGAAGAGTTTAATACTGGGATTAATATTTCAGTAATACTAATTCAACTGATGTGTTAGAGCTACAGTTGTGCGTGTAAAACAAGATCTTTTGTTCTGTAGTATCAGTTTAATGAACATTACTTTTGAACACAGCCATTTCATTGAATTTCAGCATTGCGACATAAAGTTTCTAGCTGAAACTTGACACAATTTTGGAATTAGCCCCAAGAATAGGTTCCACATGAAACCTATCATCCTACTATGCTCTTTAGTTGTTATAGATCCTCAGTTCATGGTAGCAAAACATGGAGTACAAAATTAACTATTCACTGCATTCGAAATATGGATTTCTTACAGGAACCATAAAATATAATTTCAGAAAGACTGTATGGTATTTGTGGACTCAGCAATGTTGTGCTCTTGTTATAAACGTTATCTTACGTATAAAAATGGATGTACTTGATATCAATTCATGTTTCTAATTGTTGCAATTAACTTTGCTTCAATAATTGATTTTTAAATTATACCTCAGACCTCCTGGTTACATGTTAGAAATATATTTATAAATAAATATATATAAATTTATGTATAAATATAGTTAGAAATATAACGATTGAAGAAGAGCGGGGTGAGAACTTAGCCCTGTGGCAGCTGCTTGTTAAGTGTTTTGGCAGAGCTAATATTTTCTCTGGTAATCACTTTAAAAGTCCTTCCTGTGAGAATACAATGAGATGAATGGTGCTACTCCACGTAGTTTTCCAAATTAGTTTGTACTGCAGCCTGTGTCTTCAGACACTGTCATAAGCTGCACTTAAATCTATGAAAGCCTTAGTGGTAAATAAAACAACACCAACTCTTCCCTACAACAAGCTCCATAGCATATGTTGGTGCAACTCCACACTCTTAATCCAGAACACCCACTGGGGCTGTATTTGTCTGACTAACAGGTTGTCCGTAAGGTCATGTGACTATGGCTGACCACTGAAGTTCATCCACTGCAACTGAGTAATGTCTAATAGATGGCAAACAACGAGTCAGTCACAAGGCATCTGGACTGAAGACTTACCTGATTAGACAATTTCCAGTGTCAAAACTTGGACCAAAGCATACTACTTTCAACAAATGTCTTTCTAGGACTCAGCAAGTGGTAGAATGTGTATTTAGAATAATGATTAGCAGATGGAGATTGCTTCAGAAAAAGTACTGACATTTAGAAGCTTGATAATGTTGACATTGTACTCAAATGTGTACACTGGTTACATTTCGTAATTAACAAGGAGGGGGAAGAACCAACAACAACTGCATTCACTTGCGAGCCAACACAAATGACAAAAAGAAATGCTTCTGTCGGCAAGAACCATGTTGTCATTGCTGTGTATTCCATCTGAGATATACCGAGCAAGGTGGTGCATTGGTTTGCACACTGGACTTGGGTTCAGGAGGACCACTGTTCAAATCTGCATCTGGCCATCCTGATTTAGATTTTCCAAGATTTCCCGAAATCATTTCAGGTAAATGTCGGGATGGTTCCTCTGAAAGGGCATGGAAGACTTCCTTCCCTAATCTGATGTGACTGGTGACGTCACTGTTTGCTCCCTGCCTCCAAATCAAACAACCAACCAATCATCTGAGATAAGTTTATGATATTCTGTTTCTCGGGTGACGTGTGAAAATGAAAATAGTTTCAGTACTTCAGAGAATACTAGCTACAATGGGTGAACGTATGATTGAAGGTGTTATTCTCAGTTTTGATCTTAAATAAAGTTTCTTGAACTTCCATAAACAGTATTACTGAATCCAGTCAGTCTTTGACATACAAAAAGAACAGAAAATACAATACAAAGATATAACGATATATGCTTTTCCCAAGAACTGTACTGTTTCTGTTAGTATGCCACACTAAGATGATCTGATAGACATAAGCAAAGTGGGATTGTGGACTGTCTTTAGTTTCTTTCCAATTTTGTTTTTAAATAGAGTTTCTAGAATTTTTTAAACAAGGATGGTTTTTCTACCGTGCGTTGGTGGCATGTCCTTCAAGATTGGCAGGCTGTACAAAAAGCATCAAATAAAATGTCTCTTCCGCTCTCCAGCACAAGTGCAAACTATGCTGGGTTCTGTTAAAGACAACCTAGGTATAAGGAGACCAGGGATACATAAAATCCCATTCCAGTTTGGGAGATCATACATTGACCAAACATGTCACACTGTTAAGGATAGATGTGCAGAAGATAGATGTCACACCAGACTGGGTCAGCCAAAAGTGTCTCCTGTGGCTGAACACTGTCTTGACACAGGACACAGCATGCACTACAGAGAGACAAAGATCCTTTCGTTCGTTTCCACATACTGGGACTCATCATTAAAGTAGCAGTCAAAATTCATACAGGGTGGAGTGCAGTAAAGTGCTGATTTGGGAATGAAATTAAAAAAATATTGAACACTTAGAAACTTACATTTTTATTTTTCTCATATTGGATGTTTCTAATTACA